>NC_142117.1:25910000-26210000 GCF_056152115.1 Neolamprologus brichardi
CCCCTGGCTAAACTTTGCTAGATCCGCCACTGCACAGTTACCAGCCGTCAGCTACGTAGAAAAAGATCCTGGTGTAGAAAGTAATATTAAATAAATTCTAACAACAGCTTATCAAGGTTAAACGTGCTGCTGTTGTTCAGCCGCTGGTTTCCTCTTTCTGGCACGAAGTGGGCCAAAAACAAAGAAGAGAGACGGACTCGCGACAGAAAAGCCGATCAGCTGATCATTAATCAGTTTCACAATTGAAGTACCAGCAGGAGAGGGAGAGAGCTCCGTATATCGGTTGTTAAGCTTAACATGGAAATGCTTTACAAACATTCAGAGATGAACATACACACTTGCTTTACTTCTCTCAGGGATCACTTCCTCGGAGATGAAATGCCACCGGTTTGGTAGCAAGGCTACAAATACACACAGCCGCTCTATCACGTGATGCATACTGCTCCGAGTGCTACGGTTATGAACCGAGTTACGCCATGCGCAAGTTTTGTGAGGTGCTTTTTTGATATTTAATGGATCGGATTACATTTTTTATTTATCTCCGATATCCAATCCAGTAATTTACGTCAGCATCGGACCGATACGTAATATCGGATCGGTCCATCTCTAGTTTCAAGGCAAATTCAGGAAACCCCTAGGAGTAACTCCCTCTTAATGCCTGTCCACTGAGAGGGTTACTAGAGCCTCACCCCATATAAATCACCTCTTATAAATGTAAATGTATTATTATAATTATTCATTCAATTTTATTTAATTCAATTTACTTTTATGTATAAAATTAGTGGCCTGAATAAATAGAGGAGCTGAGCTTCTAACTGATCAACATGTGGTGGTATATTGCTAAATTGCCTATATGGAGTTGGTGTGGTGCTTGGTGCCTTTCATGGCAGTCAACCCTGAACCAGATGCATCAACCCTGACACCACAACTGACAGGCACTATAGCAAGAGAATTTGAGTGCAGCTTTAGTATTACTCATAAGTCAAGGAGGCCATAGAGCAAGACGTTTTGTTACATTGTCAATTGACACTGCCTTACAATGATACTCTCCTCACTTGAGTGAACAATTATTGAACCTGCAAAATAGGAATGGTTTTATAGGTGATTGCCACTGAGATTTCCTCAGTTGTCTTTTCTGAATGCTTTTCTTTCTCGCTTTTTTTTTTTTTTGCCTTTGCTAGGGTCACTGTCACTACTGGTAGCATGAACTGATACCTGGACCCTACAGAGGTTTCACAGGTAATCCTACCCTTTCAGAATGGCACATCAATACCTGCATTTGCAGAAACTTTGTTTTTATCTCTGAAGACAGTCTAAAGAACAGGTGATTCCAGGAGACAAACAGTTACTCTAAGAGAGCTTATTGCACACAGGAGGAGAATATGGTCCATCACCCATCATCAAGACCGTTATCTGTTTTTGTGTGCAGGAAGGAACCGGATGAGCATTGGCATCACCCTACAAAATTACCTCCAGCAGACCACTGCTATGAATGTTTCTGACCAAATATTCAGAAGCAGACTTAATAGTGGTGGCCTTAGGGCCTGATATAATGTACTGGGCCCAGTACTGACGGCTCAGCATCATGGAGCCCACTTGGCATTTGCCATAGAATGCTAGAATTGGCTGCTCTACCATTGGCACCCTGTGCATTTCATAGATGAGGGCATGCAATGATTATTATATGAGTACATGTAATAAATGTCAAAGGGTTTGAAGAAACTATGGAGAATGTTGTATGCCTGTAACACTGTTCACCATGACTGGTTTGATGATGGGTCACCACTAATCTGGGTAAGCATATTAATTTTACAGTTTACTTTATAAAAGCAAAAAAATTACAGTACCCAACCAAAATAATCCTTTGTTTCTGTAAATTTAAGAAACTCCCAACAAAAGTGTTTATTTCTTTGAGCAGTTTGATTATACTACAACTGAGTATGATTTAGTGTTTGATACAAAATGAAATGATAGAAGAAATCAAACTGCTAGAAGAAATTGTATCAGGCCACTGAGAAATAACGCAGAACCACACACACTGAGTGTTAAATATGACTTTACATTTATTTATGTGATTGACTCTCAATTAAATATTCATACACTAAATAATTACATGTACAAAAAAATAAATAATGACATATGAATTTGAACTTAGCAACAAAAAAAAAAATACTTTGAAGGTGCACAATTTCAGTTTGCAATTAGAATATTCACCATTTTCAGATTGTTAATAGACTATGACTGATTTTTGTTCATTAAATATTTCTTGGTGTTCTTCTCAGGCTTAAACAATATAATAAAACACTTTGGAGCAAATATACACATTATTAGACCAAAGCTGGAGGCCAGAATGGCAAAAATCTCCACAACCACTGTAAATTTCCCAGGAGAGCTGACATATGCAGGGATAAAGGTGATCCACACTGCACAGAATATCAGCATGCTGAAAGTGATAAGCTTGGCTTCATTGAAATTATCAGGTAATTTGCGGGCTAAGACAGCTAAAATGAAACAAAAGGCAGCAAGCAGGCCTATATAACCGAGCACAGCCCAGAAGCCAACAGCAGAGCCTAATGCACAATCCAATATGATTTTCTCCTTGTATGCGGTTAGATTTTTTATTGGAAAGGGAGGGCTCACTACCAACCATACAGTACATATTAAAACTTGAATAAAGGTGAAAGACACAACAGTCATTCTTTGCTGTGGAGGACCAAACCATTTCATGACATTGCTTCCTGGAAGTGTAGCTTTAAAAACCATTAAAACCACTATAGTTTTCCCAAGTACGCAGGAGATACAGAGTACAAAGGTAATCCCAAATGCAGTGTGACGCAGCATGCAGGACCACTCTGATGGTGCTCCAATGAAAGTTAATGAACATAAGAAACACAGAGTGAGAGAGATGAGCAGCAGAAAGCTCAGCTCAGAGTTGTTGGCCCTAACTATTGGAGATGTCCTGTGATGAAAGAATACAGCTGCCGTGATAATAGCCAGAAAAGCACCCACAACTGAGAATGTAGCCAGGATAATTCCTAAGATGCCTTGAAACGAAAGAAATTCTATAGGTTTAGGGATACAAGTGTCTCTCTTTGCATTAGGCCAGAATTCCGTGTGACAGCATAGACAATCAGCTGAATCTGAATAAAGAAAAAAAAAAGAGAGACTTCTGGGAAGTGTAAAACCATTTTAAATGCTTGGACAAAAATTTGATTTTACCTGTTGTATTACTGATCTCTCCCTCAGGACACACTATACAGTCATAGCAGCAGATGGGTTTTCCTTTCTGCAGTACTTTACGAGTTCCTGGAGGACAACTGTCAGTGCACACTGACACTGGCACCTGTCAACACACAAAGGTGGCATAATAAATATAAATGATCTTGTTCAGTAGAGTCAGATTCTCATCCTTTGAGTCATTACTTTTCTGCTATCCTCCATCTAGGTAATGTTTCTGTTAATCCAAAATTTGTGGCCCACTGGTAGTGATGCATCATACAGCCCTACAGTTATCATATCAATGATTCCACTTTCACTTTTCTGCCAGTTGACGAGCTCATAAATAGCCACAGGATCCCCATTAGCATTAAATGACACATCATATCCATTTTGGGAAAAATTAACTTTTTTCAGTTCAATTAAAATCTGTAAAAATGAATAAAGAGAGAGAATGGGAGAGAAAGGAAATAGATACAATATTGCAATTATTAATAGTAATAGTTTATCTGATCCAAGTTATATTAGAGGTGATGAGGGAAACTGCCATTAAGATATTTATTTCTTCTGACCTGTTTGGACTGCAACTTGGTTAATGTGTCACACTTAGCTGTGACATTTGCTCCTCGACACATTGCATTATGAATGGCATGTGCTATTGCATACACAGCTTTGTACACCATGTTAGTAATTCTGAGCTGAGATGTGTCAGTGTACTGATTATGGAGACTGTTTATGTCTTCTTTTCCATCACATACCTTCTTGTCTGCAGCAGTGTCTAAAAATAAACAAAGACAGAACTGACATTTTAAACTCTGAAATTAAAACTAGTCTCAGATCTCATTTATGTACTTACAAATTACGTTACCACTGTAATTCATAATCTCAAAATATTAAAAATATATAGATATGTAAAGTCTGTAATACAAAAATTAGGTTACGTAAACTTCAACTGAATTAGTAGTCATCATAAATCTGTGACAGTTCTCAGTCATCCAGGTCATCGTTGTCTAAGGAGCTTGGAAAGAAATGCATCTTGAAGTGCAGATGCTTTTCTTTCCAAGTTCCTTAGACAAGGTATCATAAATTCAATCAATATCAATATTTGTAGAGAGCCACCTGTCTCATATTTCATTGCTACCATTAATACTTTAAGCTCATGGATCAACAGTGCACCTTGTAACACCAGAAGTTTGACAGGATCATTTAAACCTAGAAACATTCCTTACTGTTTTTCAGTGTGCAGTTGAATGAACCTTCCCAAAACTCAGTAAGTATTTGAGAAGCAGCCACTTCAGAGGGAGACAGATTCAACAAGAAGTCTCTGAGACCTGGAATTACTGACTTCGGAATCGCAAATCCAATGGCCCCAGCACATAAATGGAATCTCGTTAATTCTGAGTATGTTATCCAAGACTCACTGCCTATCCACTGGCGGGGTGGGGAAGGCTCACGTGAAAGCTCCTCCAGCAGTATCTTCATGTCTCCTAAAGCTGCAAATGCGACAACAACCATAGCTGTAGACCTTGACAAACAACATAGTGCATTAGAAAGATGTTTTTATGTGTCTTCACATCATCAAATGTTTATTTTAGAGATAATTAAACAAGTTAATGCACAATAAATATCTGTGATGAAGAAACCTGCGGATAACATCTGCTACTCTCTGAATTCTGCTCTGTGGGTCTGTCCGATAGAAAGATACAGAGTATTCCACACAGATCCCCTCTTTCTGTGCTGCTTGGAGAAAAGAAGCCATGCCCTTATTTCCATAATCCGAATCTGACCGAACAGCACCTATCCAAGTCCAGCCAAAGTGTTTCACTAGCTTGGCTAGTGCTTCAGCTTGAATCTGGTCACTGGGGATTGTTCTGAAGAAACTTGGGTACTGCTGCTTGTCAGACAAGCATGCACATGTGGCAAAGTGGCTAACCTAAAACAAAAGAAAAAAAACAGTGTAAATGTAAAAGAACCGCAAAATCAAATATCATGCACATGCTTAATGTGAATACAAAATTGACAGAAATTGGAAACATTTACTTGGGGAATGTTAAAGGCCCTGATGACTTGTGACAAACTGCTGGATGTCGTAGACCCAGAGTCCCCAACAACGGCCATCACCATACCAGATTGTGAGCAATTGTTACCGATGAAAAACACAGGGTCGAAGCTATTTAGAAACTGAAATGCCACATGCACTGCCACAGCCACTGATGCACATGAGTCATAGATCTGATACCCGAGCCTAATTCCGGGCAGCAGTTCTGTGCTGTTGTTAATCTCCTCTACGGCAAAGACCATTGCACGTAATGATTGCAGTTCACTGGTGATGATGCTGCAGAAAGTCAACTCACTGTTAGAAATTAAACTACAGACTTAGGTTAAATGTCACAAGAAAACATTGTAGGAGTTGTGGGTTTTTACAATGGCCAGATAATGACTTCATTGTATAAGGGTACTTCAGCACATTGTCTGACCAGTTAAATTCAGCAAAAATGATTATCATGATCAGAAGATCACAAACATCTATAAATAAATATGCAAAGGCTTGTCATTTCCTGTTCAATTTTTTTTAAATTGTTGTTTAACAATATGATTTCTGTTTTCAAAATACAACTATTACTTCCAAGAATATAAATGACTGACTATTGGAATACTTTTCTTGTTGGGGTTTTTTTCAGCACCACACAAGAGCAATGTAATACTACAGAACATAAAACATGTGAAAATAGTTTTATTTTTAGACAGTCCAACATGTTTTGAGCACTCTCTTTGTCCCAGTACTGACCTTCCTTTGCATTTCACAGGCTCAGGTATGATGGTGTAGTCATTGTAAACTGTGTGTGTGTAGGCATGAAGGGAAAAAGCACCACCAATAACAAAGTCCCCGTCCTTTGAAAATGCAGGTAAACGAGTGCTTCCTTGCAGCTTGCATTTCACAGATGATACTACCCTACCAGCCCAAGCCCCTGTAGACATGGTTGTTTGAGTCAGATAAGCAGCCAATACCAGACCAATTAAAACAGCTGATTTTTCCATCTCTGTCTGACATCCAGCTTGTGCATATGGGCGTACGTTTGTTTTCCCTGGTTTATATAAGTCTTTGGAGAAATCTTTTTTCTTGTTTTTTTTTATCTTCTCAAGTACATCCTCTTACCAAGTAATTTTTTTCAAAACCCCCAGATATTAATCATATTCTATGCCGTCCCAGTGTGGTTTGGTGACTTTGAGTTACCTAGGCCAAAAATCATTTCATAATTAGTTTAACTTAAAAAAAAATGATATATTTAGAATGTATAAATAGCTTGTCTCACATTAATAAATTGATCATTTATTAATTATCCATTGATCCAGAACATCCTAAATGTACAAAAAATTAGAGCACTTGTATAGCAGTATAAAATAAGAAAAAAAAGGTATTTAATTTTTGTGTATTTATGTCACTTCTGTGAAACATCATCAAATGTCAGGCAAAAACAAATAAGGATTTCTTTGCTGTCAAAACTGTTCAAATTTTACCTGAAAATTTTGGCTATCAATAAAAGAGTAAGATGAATCATGTAATGACTTGGATGTAGTGATAGAGATTGTCCCCATGGGGGAGAGATTTGTCAATGGAGCAAATGTTGATGATTGATTTGTAGTTGCAAGGAATAGAGAAGCTAAAGATGTGTTTTACAGATAAGATATTAAGGAGAGAAATGCAGGAAAATAGATGGTGGTGGATTCTGCAGAAAGGATGCAAATGACTATGGAAATAATTATCAAGAGACACATTGTGTACCTAAATAGACACTGAGGGTGTAGTATTAACATCTGTATGGCCTAAGGCATCTTTCTACATCATTTTCAATTACTATCTCCTGCATAACTTTGACAGTATACCAAGGGATTTGGGGAGTTTGAATGGAGTTGGCTGTATGAAGCTGTCATTGTAGTGGGCTGGAAAACTCGACGTGTTTAGTTTCATGGTGTTTCGGAACTACTAGAACCTATACCTACAGGCTCTCCACATGCGCAGCTTAAAAATAAATGCACAATTGTTAGCAAGACGCTAACATCAGGGTTTGTCTTGATGCATGCTCAATTATCCAGGTAAAGAAATACCCAAAAAGTTGATTTTTAAATACCCAAAACTGAACATTGATTCAGAGTAACATCTCAAAGTTCCTGGCATTGGTCCTCAACCCCGTTGGAAGGCACTTCTGAACACCACATCCAAAACATCTTGGATTTTGTTGAGAAGGTGATTATGGAGGCAGATGACACAATGGTCTCATATGATGTTACGTCACTCTTCACTCTTGTTCCAGTCACTGAATCAGTGAAGGTAGTTCGTAAGAGACCTTAGCAACAGGACCACTGTCAGCACCGACCAAGTGCGTTTGCTCTTGGAACCGTGAGGATATGAGAAGAGACAGGTTAGCCTTCTTAAACTGTGAGATTTCCATCAGCACTGGAGGACATTTAACTGTTGATGTGTATCCTAAATATATGCATACAGGTCATAATTTAAGGTTTGACTCTCATCATCCACTGGAGCACAAACTGAATGTCATCAGGATGCTACAACACAGAGCGAACATTATCCCCAAAGACACAGCACCCAGGGAAGCAGAAGAACATCATATCAAGAAGGTCCCCAGTGACCAGATTCAAGCTGAAGCACTAGCCAAGCTAGTGAAACACTTTGGCTGGCCTCTGTCAGTGCACCCCAGGGTGGCTGTGGCTACAATGTAGCTTGCCATCATCAGTGTGTGTATGTGTGCGTGAATAGGTGGATGACTGGATGTGTAAAGCGCTTTGGGGTCCTTAGGGACTAGTAAAGCGCTATACAAATACAGGCCATTTAAATGTGGTTGTCTGAACTGGAAAGACCCAAGCAGTCCTGAGAGAAAGACAACCGCTGCCTATGTGTCAGGGGAATTGGAACAGTTGACCCGATTTATTTTCTAAACGCCACGTCTCTGTGGCTTTTAAACACCAAAAATTCGTCCACCCGAAGGATCTGGTTCCCCGACACAAACAGAGTAATATAGTAAATGCTGTTAAGTGCCAGGAGGGTTGTCATGATTTATACATCGGGGAAACCAAACAACCTTTGGCTAAGCAGATGGCACAACACAGATGAGCTAACTGCTAAGAGCTAATGACTCTGGAGTCTATTTACACCTGCAGGCCAGTGGCCACTCTTTCAATGATGAGGATGTATAGATCCTGGACAGGGAGGAATGCTGGTTTGATCAGAGAGTCAAGGAGGGCTTTTACGTGAAAAGGGAAAGACCATCTCTGAACCGAGGAGGGGGCCTAAGGGTACATCTTTCACCATGTTACAATGCTATGATTGCAGCAATTCCCCAACTCTCTATGAATGGTACTCATTTGTCATTTGGTACTCAATTGTCATGACCACTGATAATTTGCATATCAATGACCTAGGAAGTGACCTCACAGTCCATTGTTCATTCAGTGGGATAGTTTCAGTCATTATTATTGTTTAGAGAGAAGAGGTTAAAGATATTTAACCAGCTTAAAATACTACAGGCAGATGTTGATTTGTGTTACGTGCGTGTGTTGGTGGGTTATTTGTTTCTTAATGTGTGTATGCAAATTCACCTGTGCAGGGGCTAGGCTGTGATTGGTGGACCAAAGGAACGGCCTGATGTAACTGGTTCCTGCTGTGGACGTGAACTATAAAAGGGTGACTGAAGAGCTGCGGTGCAGGGGTGTGTGGCAGACTTCCCGTGCACTTGCCCCAGGTCTAGACGGAGCTGCCGTAGCCATAGCTACTTGGTTAAAAGGTCGGGCATGTGTGTGAAGTGCGGAGCAAGTAGGGGTGAGCTGCCGATTATTTTGGGAAGCCTTCTTTTCTCCTGTGTTTTTAGACCAGGGAGGTCAGACTGTGTTATTTCTTTGTTTTCTTTTCCTTGAACAGGTCAGAGGGGAACCGAAGCCTAGGTTGAGTTTTGTTTGTTGTGTTGGCCTTAGCTCACCCCGAAATTATACACTCCCACTACCGTCAGTGCCATTGTTGTGAATAAAGTATTGTTAAAAGTCTGATGCTGTGGCTGTGTCTGTTTGGGCGTGGGAAGTCACGGGACACCCCGCTCTTGTTACGGTCATTTTGAGCTGGGTCGTAACAATTTGTTACAGGAGGCTCATAGGCCTGTCACAGCTACAGATGAACTTAAAACACCTGAGTTTCCAAATGTGTTGTCAGGCTGCTATAAGTCTAGGCAAAGGGGAGTAGCAATTTTAATACACAAAAAGTCCACAAATATAGTTTAACAGTATGTCAGCGATTTCGGACTTTGTGACACATGGCATTTCCTTTACCTCAATCATAAGAAATATACTTTAAAGTAGTCAGCAGCTCACTGTTGAGTGACATTGAGTGAAAGCTGTCAGCGATCATGCTCCTGCATCTCTAACACTAATACATAAGAAGAACATTCCGCCAAGTAAAAACTGCAGATTTAATACATCACTGCTCAAAGATAAAGAATTTACTAAATATTTTAAAAAAGAATAGACTTTAGACAATAATGACACTCCTGGGACATCAGCATCTCTTCTCTGGGAAGCAGGGACAGCTGTGATGAAAAGTAAAATAATTTCTTTTTCATCACATAAAAAGTACCACATGGAGCAAAACTGTTAGCCTTTGTTTGCTCTAATTTGTTATCAATTGCCTGAAAGTTCATCTCATTCTGCTTCCATAATTAAGGTAACACTTAAAGTACAACTTATGTTGATTTCTATTCACGTTGAGACGTCATGTCACTGTCATTAAAGACTAAAATAAACATGCCCTGTTATGTTATTTAGAGCCCCGCATGTTCCGACCGGGAGACACCATACCATTGTCTTTGGCCATGATGCACTGAGATCGGTGAGCACATATTGTATGTCTCAGTTAGTTTTAATCTGTTTTGACCTTTATAGTTGAATAACTGAATTCATCTGAATTGTTTGATTAATAATTGTTGCATATCCAATAACTTTACTTAGTTCGATTGGTAGGTTTTAATGTTTTCATACTGTATTTGGAAAAGTACTTATTTTGCAATTTACAAAAAAGTGTTCTGACAATACATTGCAGTACCACATAGTTTGTATAAGAGAGATGTTTTTTTTTTGTTTTTGCAAATTTGAGTATTTTAATTACAAATTGATATCAAATGTGATGTCAACAAAAGCCTAAGTTGTGGATTATAGCTAGAACAGCATAATTAATATTTGAATTACTCTTCTGACCCTGCCTGTTGACAGGTCAGGTGTTTTTTAGTATACTGAATTGCTCCCCAGGTGGATTCCTCCAGTGAATTACATGGCGAGCCTTCCCACCTGGACTTAAAGAGACTGAGAATCCCTTCTTTTCCACTTGATGATCTGCTGCACCTTGCAGTGTGGTAGGACTGTATCACTCACACAGTTGGTTATACAAAAGACCACTGACTGACATTTTCCCATCCCTATTTTCTTTCACACCCTGGGAATTTTTGGACTGTACCCCTTGGACGTGTTTTATTTGGGAGTGTGCATAATAAGCGACTGTGTAGAACATTCTCCACATGTGAAAGGTGTGTGAGATTTTCTTTTGAATGGACACTGAATTTGAGTCATCGGTTTTCCATAACAGTTAAGGAGTCAGGGTACCAGGGTGCACCCAGCATTAAGGATTAACACTTTGCCAAGTCACTGTTTTAGTAGTTTACGTGTTTTACTTTTCTTTCATTTTTTGTAATTTTCTTTTCCACAATTGTAAAGTGCCTTAAACCTGTGGTTGTCAACCATATGGTTTATAGACCCATTAATACAATCTTTTCAGCAATTCCCCTAACTGTGTTACACTAAGATGAATGATGGCTAGAGTTATTTATTCAACAGAAGTAGTAATAAGGGGGCATTAGTCCAATATGGCGGCCAACCAAACCGGTTTGACAACCGGTTTGACCGGTTTCGTGCGTGTGCGCATGCGGGTTCAGGTGTGCTCGGGGGCATGCTAGTTCATGTGTGGAAACACACAGGGCGTCAGAGGGGTTATATGAGTTTATGTGTTTTTAACTGGGTTTTAATTTAATCAAACCATAGGGTTTTTTAATTAAACTATTTCTATCACTTAGGTGTATCTCAACATTCAGTTATGCAGACATATGTGTTCTTAAAAGCAATTCTTTGTTTTGAAGCTGAGTGGAGTGGAAGCTGTTTTGGTTCACAGTGCACCTTAACAAAGAAGGGATGCTTTTTATTTACATCTAGTCAAAAGTGTTGGTAATAGTGTTTTAGTCACACTAATTTTCTAAATCTGACAATATCTCAGCTTGCAGTGATGCATGCATTTTATTTTAAAAACGTCACAAATGGGAATTTCTTCTGAATGGGTAATGTCAGCATGTTCACAAGCATTTTATTTAATCAAACCCCTAGTTTTAATTTAACTAGTTTTTCACACATCTACTGGGGTTTTTTTCAGAATGTTGAACTAAGAGTGAGACAAAGCCAGCTAGTTTTTAACACAGTAAATGGTCACAAATAACATTCAGTCCTTTAGAAAATAAATGCTATAAGCCGGCAGTATAACTCTTTCAAACTAATTGTGTCTTAATCACACTAATTTTATAATTCTGATGTCTCCTCATGCAGCGATGCATGCAATTTATTTTAAAAACGGCACAAGTGGGAATTTCTTCTGAATGGGTAATGTCAGCTTGTTCACAAGCGTTTCATTTAATCAAACCACTAGTTTTAATTTAACTAGTTTTTACGCATCTACTGGGGTTTCTTTCAAGGGTTGATGTGATCATTTTATTTAAAAATCGGGATTTCGGAATGTTGAACTAAGAGTGAGACAAAGCCAGCTAGTTTTTAACACAGTAAATGGTCACAAATAGCATTCAGTCCTTTAGAAAATAAATGCTATTGGGCTACTTCTAAAACACGTTGCACACGATGTCACCTTTTCCCCCAAAGCAACCAGTATCTGTCTTTTCAAACTAATCATGTTTTAATCACACTCATTTTGTGATTCGGATGTCACACCTTGCAGCGATGCAAGCATTTTATTTCTTTAAAAACGGATCAAACGGGCATTTCTTCTGTAAGGGGTTTCATGGTTTCAGAGTAGTTTTTAACACAACAGATGGTCGCAAATAACATTCAGCTCTTTAGAAAATAAACGCTGCAGTGATACTTCTAAAACCAGTCGCCCAGACCCGCTCTGTCTTTTCAACAGCTGGCTAATTGTTTGAATTTGTTCAGGATTGCAAAAGCCCACCACGGGTATCATTTAATTGTTGCGATTCCTTAGGAAAAGGTAAAAGCCGGCAGGTGTACCAGTCGAGCCGGGACCCAACCTATTGTTTAAAGTGGTCGGCATCGGCTCTTTTTGTAATTCCTTAGGAAAGGTAAATGGGGCAGGTGCACCAGTCGGGTGGGGGCCCCGCCTATTGTCTGAAGTATCGGCTCATTTGTAATTCCTTGAGAAGACAAAAGCCCTGAAGGGTCTCATTTAAATTGGTTGGAGACATACCTTTCTTTTTGGAAACACCCATCCTGTATAAAACACGCTCAGAGCCCGAAACCCTTAGCCATTTACGCCTCAAGATTCGCTGCGGACCACACCATTTTCTTTGAGATCATCAAAACTAACATCGTTCTTTATAACATGGACATCTTAAACGGTAAGTAAAACAAAACCTATTATTGTATTTTTAAAAGTGTTATGTTAACATATTATAGGATATTCAAACTATTTTTTTTCCTAAAACAAAAGCTTAATTTTTAGGAGTTCGGGAGAACAGCACAGGACCCTTTTCTTTAGAAACGGGCGCTTTTACAGCTGGAACAAGTTCTCTAACAGGCACAAGGTGTGTACAGAATTACGCGATTTTTAAACGTATGTATGTTTTAAGCTTGCGATTGTTTTAAATGATATAATAACAGAGTTTTTCTTTGATTTGTTCCAGGGTTAACAAACTGAGCAGGAAAACATTCAGACACCGTGACCACAGAGCCCATCCTTACAAAAGGTGTGTATACAACGGGATGTATAGTTGTGTATTTTAAAAAAACAACAACAAATGGGTTTAAACAACTACAAATGTTCTAAAACCGACCGTTTTACACATACAGAGCCACGCCAGAGAACCGTATGTGTGGAGAACCAGGGCCGTCTGGAATAACGCACACTACAAGGTAAGTGTAACCGAGTGTTAATTTGGTTATCTGATATTGTGTGATATTCAGTATATATGTATATATCTATATTGGGTGTTCAGTTATAAAATGTTCTTCAATGATTTTGAGTTTTTTTTTTTTATTGCTATTGGTTTGCGGCTGCTTCATGACAGTCGACTGTGGTAGTACATCCTAGCGGGAGGGGTGGCTTGTAGCTGTGGCAGAGTACAAGCTTGGGTGAGCTAGCGGGGAATATCGCCTTCTGCAGTAGCCTTAAAAAAAAGACTATTGTTCGTTCTCCTGCCAGGTAAAAATCTGTTTCGTATGTATATTGTACTATTCCATGTGTTATCATGTGTTTGCTATGATGAGATGTGTAGTAATGGTTATTAAGGTGCTAATCGCTAATCGGGAATAAGCTAGCAAGCTCGACAATTAGCCGCCATGCTAAGTGGACGTTGGTAGCCAAGTTCGTATGTCACTGTGGGGCTATGAGCTCACGTGGCTTGTAGCTGTGCCAGAGAACAAGCTTGGGTGAGCTAGCGGGGAATATCTCCTTCTGCAGTAGCCTTAAAAAAGACTATTGTTCGTTCTCCTGCCAGACGCTTCGCTGCTGTGCTGCCGTACTGCTGTGCTGCCTTAATACTGTGCTGTCTCGCTGGTGCCATTAAAGGACCGGCGGCTGCCATCCATTCATCCATCCGGACCTCGATTATTTGGACCGAAGTACTCACACACACGCCCCCACTCAGTGCCATACACTCTCTTTATTTTGCTGGCCAGCTAACACCATTGTTTTTTTTTTCTTTTTGCATTCACAAAGACTATCCAAAGACATTTTGGTTATTGTCAAATAGACACTCTCTGATTACGGACTGAGGAGGTTGTGGTGTTACAACCCCAGGACTGAGAAAAAAGACTCTTTACATAATATATTCACTTGTCTCCTGGTTAGGAGAAGTGACTATTGATGGAAATATTTTTTCTTCTTCTTGTCTTTGTTTACATTGTATCCCAGAGAAGTTTTAAGTTGTTCAGGTTGAAACATTTGCACTTAAAGTCTGTTAAGTTTCCTTTGATGTATCAGTGTCAAGCTGATGTTTAAGAGGGTATGTTAAGGACAGATGTGCTCCAGTCCATCAATCCTTTAAAGTGCTGGACACCGATGGTAAATTGCCATCAGACCCTAAATAAATTGTCCTCTGCTGTTATCCATATTACTTCACTCATTCTTTTGTGAGTAGACGTATTGGTTACATAAGCATAGGCATATATAAATTAGATAAAAAGAGATAGAGAGGGAGACACGCTTATTCTGTTTGAAATGGGTACATGTATAAATGTTTTAACACATGTCTATCTTCACAGACTGCAGCGCAGTATCCCTCCTCATAATGATCAGGACACCGTACTATCCCAGACGTTTTTGGAATGTTTAAGCAGTATCGACCTCCCAGAACAACAAAAACCTGGAGCTTTGTGCAACAGTGGAGAGTCAGAACCGATCTTCATCAGCGGACCTGCAACACCCCCGAGTGAGCGGCTGCCTCGTGATTTCTCTGATGTTTTTGAGTACAGTATATCAGATTTCGATCTAGTTCATATACCCACCACCCCAGAATGTGTCAGAAATAGTGTTGATTCACACATAGATTTTGAAGACGACGGCATAACAGACTCTCGAATATCAGCAGCGTATGATGCTTACATGAAGGTTCCAGACGCTCAGCCTGCTGAACAGAGTCATATAGCTTCAATAGCTGATAAATTATGTTTGATTGAAGCTAGACTCAATCAATACCACCAAGAAGCACAGGTACAAAGGCAACAGTTTACCAAATTCATAAACAAAGTGTGTAGTACATTAGACAACATCTGCAGCAAAATTTCAAGTCCCTGACTTTTAAAATCCAGACCATGGACCCTCCAAATAAATTATTTAAGCATAATAACGGAACCTCCACTCCTGTTAGATGTTTTGACTTAGAGACTTTTATGCAGTGGGCTGAAGAAACAAATAACAAATTAGACGATATTATAGCTAGACTTAATAGTGTGCCTGCATCAGCCTCATCTGATACACATCCTCGTCAGACTGTTCCTACGTCTGCTATTGCTGATGGGGCTATTGTTGTTAATAATAGTGATAGTACAGCAGGTGTTGCTCGGGCCACTGTTGTTACTGATGCTAACCGTATTGCTGCTGCTGCTGCTGCTGCTGCTGCTATTGAGCCTGTTACCGCTTCTACTAGTACTTCAGCCATACATGCGTGTCCGGGCGCCGCTGGTGATGCTGCAACACCACACACCCCCTCAATCATTGTAAATTTCTCACAAACAGATACTATCGTAATTGAGCCCGTTGTGCAATCTGGGTCGGGCAGTCGCTCTCAGCCACACATTAGAGAGATACCTAATTTTAATGCTCGCGAATTGCGTGAGCGCCTTGATTTTAGGGGTATAAGTTTCAATCATCCAGAACAAGTACCTGCGCGAGTGCTTAGCCAATGTGGTTGACAGAGCTGTGGCTGGATCTCAACAGGGCAGGGTTCTAAACGTGGTCCTGCGTGGCCCCTCGCTGGCTTCAGATGTTCAGGCTGTTTTAAACGCTGATGATCGGTACGATCCGGATCTGTTTCTCGATCAAATTGCACAACTTATGCAGAGTAATGATGAATCTATCGGTGATGATGAATTAGAGTTTATTGTCACGGTAGCTCAGAACAGTAGTGGTGGGGCTCGCTTAAGACTGGCACAAATCCCTTATGATGAGATTCTCTCAAAGAAAGGCAGACATTTATACACACCAAACAACACACACAACAATTTGTGCTTCTCCCTATGTATAGCACATTCATTAAACTCATCAGCCTCTGAGCTAGAAAAGCTCACTACAGCTAAACAGATGCATGCTGAAGTAGGTCTATGCGACACACAGCAAGTATCATTCACTGATGTCGGTAAATTTGAGAAGCACTTCAACATTAAGATTGTAATCTATTACCACACAGAAGGGCGTAAACGCCTGGAATGTTTTTTCACACATGAAGAGCCAAACACAAACACGTTGATGATGTATCTCCATAATCAACATTACCACCTGATTTTAAACCCGACCGCTTTTCTTGGGGCATCCTATGTGTGTAATTTCTGTTACAGTACATATAATACACCATTACACCATAGCTGTAAACATAGATGTAACACATGTTACACACTCTGTCAACACCACAGGGATCCCACAGTGAAATGCAGCGACTCTAACCGCATCTGCAAATCACAACACTGTTACCAGCAACACAAATTACCAGAATTAAAACACAACATGATCCCCTGTGATAATATGAAACATTGCATGCACTGTGGCACCACATATAGAGAATCAAAGAAATCGCCACACAGATGTGCCCAGCCTAGATGCGAGCACTGCCGCGAATCTAAATTAACCGGAGACTCCGACCATCAGTGTTTCATACAGCCTGTTGAAAAACAGAAGCCTAGCGATAAATACATTTTATATGATTTTGAGACGAGGTACCACAACGGTAAACATGAGGCTAACTTTGTGTGTGCGTCTGAGCTGAAGGGCAATAAGTTCACATTTAACACATTAAAGTGTGTGGAGGCGTTTGTGCAACATTACAGACGCCCAAGGTTTCGTGGGTACACTTTCATAGCACATAATGCATCTGGCTTTGATAACTACATACTCCTCGAGTACTTTGTCGGACAGAGCATAACACCTAGTGTCATAATGAGCGGCAGCCGTGTGATTTTGATGTATGACAGGGACTATGACCAGCGATGGATTGATTCGTTCAGCTTTTTGCCCATGGGCCTTGCCAAAATACCCTCTGCTTTAGGTTTTCAAGACCTGCAGAAGGGCCATTTCCCACACAGGTTTAATACGAGGGATAATGAGCATTATGTGGGCCCGTACCCAGACCCCTCCTTCTACGGGTATGAGTACATGTCTGAAAGCGATAAGGTGCGATTCATGGAATGGTACCAGGTTGCCTCACAGAATCCCTTTGATTTTCAGGCTGAACTCAGGCGTTACTGTGTTAACGATGTTGATGTCCTGCGTAAAGCATGCAGCATTTATCGTGACACGCTACTGGGTTGTACACAAGTTGATCCATTCACGTATACCACCTTGGCTGCATTTAGTATGGGTGTGTATAAAACGCTGTTTTTGCCTAGAGACACGCTCGCTCTCACGTATGACGGGGCATACGTTGAGCAGAATAAGATGTTTTCTAACGTCTCTATCGAATGGCTTCAATACGTGTCCCACACCACCAACAAAGTGGTAAAACATGCTCTCAGAGGAGGTGAACAGAGGGTTGGACCGTATTTTGTGGATGGTTTTGACCCCACAAGTAATACAGCTTATGAATTTGCAGGATGTTTTCACCACGGCTGTGTTAAATGTTACCCCGGGAGTGAAGTTAATCCTGTCAGCAAAGCATCCTATGGACTGCTGCATCGCATGTTTTGTGACAAAGTTGATGCACTGAGATCACAACACAGTGTGAGCGTAATAGTGATGTGGGAATGTGAATGGGCTGCCTTGAAGCAGACAGACCCTGCAGTTGTGGCTTTCATGCATACATACAGAAAGCCAGAACGCCTGAATCCCCGAGACACCCTTTTTGGCGGTCACACAAATGCTCTAAAGCTGTACCACAAGACTGCTTGTGATGAAAAAATATTTTACTACGACTTCACCAGTCTCTATCCCACAGTGCAGTCTAAAAAAGACTATCCTGTAGGACACCCTCAAGTCATTTACACCAACTTTGACAAGCTAGAAAATTATTTCGGCTTTGTTAAATGCACAGTGCTCCCCCCTAAGGGTCTTTTTCACCCCGTCCTACCCTACAGGTGCCACGGAAAACTGATGTTTCCACACTGCAGCATGTGTGCTGAAGACCAGAACCAGCATACTGCATGCGGGCACAGTGACAGTGAGCGGGTGTTGAAAGGCACGTGGGTCTCATTTGAGCTTGAAAAAGCTGTTGAGAAGGGATACAGGGTTCTTGCTATTGATGAGGTGTGGCATTTCCCCAATAAGACCGACACATTGTTTAACCCTTTAAGACCTACCATAGAACCAAGTCCGCCAGAGCTTATATTATATTTTTACATGCTGTAGTGCCATTTTTGGGAGCATTTGAAGTTGCTATACATCAATACAACCATTACAGCCTAGATTTTAATAATATGTATGAATTAAGTGCATTGTGATTACATAAATTGCAAAAAAGTGCAATAAACTGCAAAAAAATTGAAAATCGTTTTTGCTTTTTTAACATATATTTCTAGTTAGAGAAATTTAAGAGGCTTATCCCTCAAAACTGTAAATACAAAAAAGTTGCACAAAATAGTTTCCCACCACAGGAAATTTATTTTGAGTGCCTTCATAGTTTTATTTTTGAAATACACCAATTTTTATACACTGCAGGAAAAACGAAAATAAATATTATAGTGCAAATTTGCAAAAAAGCAGC
Organism: Neolamprologus brichardi; assembly: GCF_056152115.1. Lineage (NCBI taxonomy): Eukaryota > Metazoa > Chordata > Actinopteri > Cichliformes > Cichlidae > Neolamprologus > Neolamprologus brichardi. The sequence continues at coordinate 25,928,909 of NC_142117.1, forward strand.
ATATGCATCAAAATAAACTATTTCCAGCAGTGCAATATGAGTTCTAAGCGTCCCAGAAACGACACAGAAAGTCATAAAGTCAAAGATAACTTTTAAAAACACCAGTATAGGCTCATTGAGGCCCGGACCGTAAAAAACTACATTTCCGCGAAAATGACGTCACTTCCGGTTTCGGGCAGGTCAAGGCGGACATGCCATAGTTCGCGCTGAGGTCTAATCCAATGTAGGAAGTGTTATGAACAGCTGATCGGATCGGCAAAGCGTGTTTCTGGAATATTATGTTTTTGTTGCTGCAAGTGCTTTTTATACAATTTTTGCAAAGCTATATGTGGAAGGAAACTGTGACCTAGCACAAGCTGATGGCATAAGATGTAAGTACAACTCCTCAGGTTTCATATGCAAAAAAAATTATTGCGCTAGCTTACGTGGTTGTAGAGCTACCGGGATTTAAAAATAGTTACGCAAAACAGAGCGTGCCCGCTCCAACCGGTTTTAAAGGGTTAAAGACTATGTGAAAGCCTTCCTAAAACTCAAACAGGAGGCCTCGGGGTATCCTGAACACGTGAAGACACCTGACGAACAGAAGAAGTACATAGACGAGTATTATGAGAAGGAGGGAATAATGCTAGACCCATCCAAGATTTGTGTAAATAAAGCTGTTCCTAACTGTAACAAGCTGTTGCTAAACTCGTTATGGGGTCGTTTCAGCATGAGGTCAAACATTGCATCATCTGAGCTCATTACAGACCCTTCCAGATTTAGCCAGCTAATGTTTAGCGACCAGTACGACATGCGTCAGTTTTGTTTCATCTCTGACAACGTCACAATGGTGCAGTGGCGCCACGCTGATGGTAGAGCTTCCCGTGAAGGACGTTAATGTCTTTGTCGGGGCCATGACCACTGCACACGCCAGACTCATGCTGTATGATTTGCTAGACAACTTGCAGCAGCACGTGCTGTATTGTGACACGGACAGTGTCATTTTCACGGCACGCCCTGGCGAGTGGATGCCTCTTCTAGGTCCGTTTCTGGGGGATCTCACAAGTGAATTAGACTGTGGAGAGGGTGGTGTGGAGGATTACATAGCAGAATTTGTTTCCGGTGGGCCAAAATGCTACGCGTATCACACATCGCTGGGCAAGACCCAGGTCAAATGTAAAGGCGTGACGCTGAATGCATTAAACTCAAAAGTTGTCACCCACGACTCCTTGAAAGGTTTAGTCCACAAGTTTGTAGCCAATCAGACATCAGACGCACACCTAGTTGCCGTGTCTGATAGCATCAGACGCGATAAAAAGAAGCTTCATTTGAAGAATGAAACCGTTGTGAAAAAAGTTAAAGTTGTTTACAATAAGCGCCGTGTGCTCCCAGACTATACAACCGTACCTTATGGATTTTAAATTAGAACAGGGGTTTGACGCCCGGTTGCAGCACCCGTTCAGCATGGTAGTCAGCGGTCCCAGTAACTGTGGCAAGACTTTTTTTGTTAAAAGCATAATTGAAAACTCTTCCAGGATTATATCATGCAGCACTGATAATATTGTGTATATATACTCATGCTGGCAGCCACTATATGACCAGCTTCTTAAGATAAGAGGCATAAACTTTGTTAACGGTATACCCGAATCTCTTGCTGATGACACCCTTCTTCCTGCAGAAAAGAACAATTTGTTAATTATAGACGATGTAATGAACGATGCCGCTAACAATTTAGAAGTACAAAATGTGTTCACAAAGTATGTGCATCATAGGAATTTGAGTTGTATATATCTAGTTCAGAATTTGTTTATTCAAGGAAAATCCAGTAGAACCATTTCCTTGAACACTAACTACCTAATATTATTTAAAAATCCGAGAGATAAATATCAGGTTATGCTTTTAGGTAGGCAAATGTTTCCGGGTAATACTAAATATTTTATAGAAGCGTTTAATGATGCCACATCCACAACATACGGGTATCTTTTAATAGACTATAAAGCTAAGACCCCGGACTATTTAAGACTCAGAACAAATTTACTATCAGAGCGTCCGGTTGTTTACATTCCAAAACAAAAATCAGCAAAGAGGTGAAAGGATGTCATCACGCATGCGGAGGAATCTGTCTCTGTTGGAGATGATATACAGGGCTCCTCCTACTCTACGCAGAGTTATTATTAGTAATTCAAACTTAGATTTTATCAATGCGTTGTGTGAGATAGCCTTTAATGTATTGCATGGTAACATTCCACTGACCAATCAGCAGTACAAACAGCTAAAAAAGAAAAAAACAATAATCAGACTGATTGCAGACAAAAAAATAAAAACTTTGAAAAAGAGAAAGACAATCAACCAATCTGGAGGATTTTTACTGCCGTTATTAGGGGCTGCAATCCCTTTCATAACCAGTCTGATAGCAAACAGGTGAAAATGGAACATGTGCAAAAGATGTTTTTGGTACCCTAACACCAGTTGGACTTAATAAAGCAACAGCAGCAGCAGCAAACAGGCAGCATCAGACAAGAGTCTCAGAACGAGTTGGACAAGGAGATGTTACAAGTGTTACAAGATTCTGACATAGATGTGTATGAGAAGGCTAAAAAATACAGCGATATTCTCCAAAGATACCTTACCCTTGTGAGACAAGGTGCCCGTGAAAAGAATGTATTGTCTTTATCATTACCTGAACAATTTAACAGGGATGTGCAACCCCAGTCGGCGGACACATCGCCTGTTCATGGTGATGCAGGGGTGAGGGATCTTGTTGCGGAGAATGTTTTAACACACATACCTAAAAGGAGTAGGAGGAATGCAGAACTTATTCTATCAGCGGTGAGCCGTTCGCCACACTTGATCTCTTACAACGACAAAGGCGAAATTGTTGTTGATAAACACACCATCCCTGGTTCACACATTTATGATCTAATTAAAGCCGTCACAACCACACACACACCCTCTGAGGGTTTGAGACTTATTGGCTGGACAGAGTTTTTAAAAGCTGTCTCAGATTTAAACATACCGTTATCAGCCATATCTAACACAGGCATACGTAAGACCGTCGCCATGTATAAAACCGATCACACACTGTCTGAAGACCCTGGTTTTTTAAAACACACACCAAAAAAGATCACCCCTGGCGGACTGCTGCGACATAGTACACTAAAAAAAAATAAAGAATAAAAAAACAAATTAAAGGGGGGTCCTGTACAGTGGTTGGATTTTTGAATTCAGGTTTTTTCTTATTGCAGCTGAAATTGTTTTTCTGCTAAAAATATTTGGTGTTTTTCTACTGTAATGTTTTTTTTTTTCACTTATTGCTGCTAAATTGTTTTGTTTTATTTTATTACTGTTAAATATATTATGTCTTTATTACTGTTAAATATATGTTTTTCTTTTTTATTACTGTTAAATATATTATGTCTTTTATTACTGGTTAATGTTTGATTTCTTTTATTTATGTTTAAACAAAGTATGTTGTGAATCTGTGTGTGTATGTATATGTATATATGTATGTATATATGTATATGTATGTATATGTATGTATATATATATATATATATATATATATATATATATATATATATATATATATATATGTATATATGTATGTATATATATATATATATATATATATATATATATATATATATATATATATATATATGTGTGTGTGTGTATATATGTGTATACACACATATATGTGTATGAGATTTGATAATAAATACCATTGACTCGATTAAATCACGCTCTCATGTTGTTTTTATTATTCTCATTAGTACATGTCAGTATCCGCATTGCACACACGTAATCACTGCATACAGCAACAGGTTGTATGTTGTTGACAAATCGACACACCATAGCATCATTACAAATTAAATCAGACCCATACATGTTAAGCAGACGGGCATAAGATACACCATTTTGCACATGATATAAAAAAAAATACACAATGTTGACCGCATGTGATGGAGAAGTCGTTCTGCACAGTGGAACAGTGGAGTCTAACGAGTGACCAAAACTATCAAAAAAAATAACCGCGTCTGTCTCTCGAAATATAAACACCAAGCCAATGTTCCCCGGGCATCGTAGAAGGGTGGGTGTTTACAATACCCATAGCAGGGAGTCTTTGAAGCCATTCAGTGGTTAGCTGATCATAGGCTAACACGCCTAGGAAATGTGTGTTTTTTATTGATAATGCTGCCGATCATGGCTGATAGTTCTATAGTGTTCATGACCGTTTTTGTCTCAATAGTAGTCCAAGAGCACCTGTCTCATGTTAGATATTTCAATGACTGAATCAATTACAGAATAACACGAGGTTCACTGTACGGGGTAGTGGATTTCTGAAACGGGTTTCCAATCTCACGTTCCCAGTTTTAATTAACGACACATTCCCTGAATGTCCTTCGTCAGCTTCCAGATTGAAACAGAATAAAGTGTAGCCGTTACCAAAGTCGGCACGTGTTATGGCCAAGGATCTGTCCTTTAAATGTCTTCCTGTGGTTTGTATCAGCTGGTAAAATTCTCTGGTATAGTGTTTTCTCTGGAAATTTGGCTGGAATGGTTTAGCAGGATAAGCCTGACTATCAGCATATAAAGACATAAATTCTATATCGCAGTTTTCAAAATGAAATGGATTACGCTGGTAGGAGCCAGTGTATGCTTCATTGTCTATGAATGCAATGATGACAAATTTAGGTATCCTACCCATAAATAAATTATCATTTGTTGATATTCTAGCCCCTGCAGGTATGGAGAAGGTCTTTAAAGACACTCTGTCTACCGTGTATTTTGCGTTTGCATGGTGCAATGCCTTGCTGTGTGCAAGTCTGACGCTCGGTGATACACTAACTTTCTTGACAAAGAGACTGGCTGAGACAATTTTAACTCTGTATGCATTGGCATCCACTGTCATGAGAGCAAATTCGTCTTTAGAGCGCACAAATTTCAGCGACAGGTCGATTCCATTAAGTAACAGTTTTTCTTGAAAAAACAGGTCTGCATGTACTGGTGCAATCAATTCAACAATACTGCTATTTGCTGTGTAGCCACCTCTGGTCACCAGGCCCTGGTTCTCTCCTTCTATAGATGTGTCATTCATGTATGATGATGTATCCTTACAGAATAACCCGGTGCTGAACTGTGTGTCTAAAGTGTCCTTATTATAATTGATAAGACATTCTATCACACCTCTGTATGGATATGTGTTGGATGATTGACTAATGAGCCGGTCTCCCAAATTAACATCAACTTGACTAAATATGCTGCATCCAGGATAATTAATAAATCCTACATTAGCGCCCCTAGCCAGGTTTGAGCCATCAGCGTTTGTGATTCTCACACATGTGTAGATATATGAGTCATTTAGATCCAGGTAATCTTCACCGGACGATGAGATGTAAAACTCGATCGGCCCTCCATCAGTGATTGCAGATACAGGTGGGATTTTGATAAATGTATTTTTCTCAATGCTAGTCTGTGTGTAGGGAACAGTAAACAGGTCCAGCTCTGTTTTTACACATTCTCCAGAATGACTGTGTAACAGTGCCATTTAGAATATGTCAAACGCTGCAGTTTTTGAACGACTGGTTCTGGGTCTTTTCACTCTGCGTGGCGGTGTCCGTTTGGTAGCTCTCCTGCTAGATTTTGTGGTTTTACACTTTTTAGACAATGGCTGCCCTGGGGGTGGGGTCTTAGATGGTTTGGGCGTATACACATACAAGCCGTTACCGTCCTGCTTAGTGGTTGAGGGTCTGGTTATGTTGGTTATGACATCAGACACTATGCCCGATGCGGCTGTTTTTAGGTGTGGTTTGACTATGCTAACTCCTTTTTTAAACAGCGGTACAGCAAATCTAAACAAGCTGCGGAACAACCCACCCAGCCCTGACCCATATTGCGTACTGGTCCCAACATACCCTCCGAGCTCTCCACCAGCCTGTGATAAGTAGTATTTTACATATTTTGAGTCATCAGTGTTGTAGACGGCCATCCTTTTTTTTTCAGAAATGCTGGGTTATCGGTCGGAAGTGTAACTTGACAAACACCTTGCCGTATAAAAAGGGTATGTGTTGATTTTGATCGTCTTTCAAATCAATTTCTATGTCGTCGATTAATGTCTTTGACACAGGTGTGTAGTGTGGGCTGTCAAATTGTAGAATAGGCAAGCGGCGGTCATCGTCTGTAATATTTATAGCTCTTAATAGCCTCGCGTGGGCGTCACCCACAAGCTGGTAATCAACGATATCTGCATAAATAAAGATGTTATATTTTCCCCCTTATATGTCTGCGGGGTGCGGGGCATATGTGTTTTTATAATGAAGTACAAACGGGTCTCCTGTTTCGAATCCTAGGATTTCCGCCAGTCTCCCTCTAAATGTGAGAATAGTCCCCCTAGGCCCCATAACACAGGCATGGTTAGTAACTGTGTTGTATTGCATTTTAATGTCTCCAGTGGTTTGGTGCTGCTGACATTTAAAATTAAATTCTTTTATTATCTGTTCCACAGATGCATAATGACCCACAGACAGTTCGATCATGGTTACAGCTATGGTTCCATCTTTGACTGGGTCATGAATTTCCACTTGCGAATCTGATTGTGGAAAAGACATCCATATGCGTGGGTACTGTATCTCTATAACAGCGACCTCATACGGCTGATCCAAAACAATAGGTTTTGCTAGCTTTGTTCTAAAATTAGATATCTTATTACCTGGGTAAACATGTGCTGAAGCATTCGAGAAGAGGTTTACATAGAAGCCTGCATTGTTGTTCTTTTTATTCATGCTTTCTCAGTCTATGCTCAGTGTTAAATGAATGTGTGTAGAGCTGCGTCATCTGAGTTAATTACGCCTCAACGATGTCTTTTTCTGGAATCCACGAATTAAAGCTGTCGGGCCATCCTAGCCATTTCACTAGCACCTGCTTTTTCCGACCCACTTTTTTTCTAGCCAATATGTTTTCAATTTTAAATGTTTTGTTTTCATCAACAACCACATGTTGTATCTCAGGCTCATAAAATGACCCTTTCAATACCTCTCCTGCTAGATCCGCTAGTCTGTACACTGGGGGCTGTCTCCCTATACGTTCCTTGACTGTGAAAATCTCATCGGTGTAGGTCTGCTCGTATCCTTTTCGAAACTTTCCTCTCAGTTTTGATATTCGTACAGTGTCACCAATATTAAATTTAAAGCACAGTTCCCTCTGAGGCCTCGTTTTGTACAGCGCGTTAAAGACCGACTTCTCATTATCCTTATTCACCTCTGCCGGAGCCATTTGGATAGATCTGTGATAAGCATTGTTATATGCTTGTGTGAGATCTGGTTTGACATCGACATATCTCCGGGAGTTGGCTGATGTTAAGTACTTCCACATTCTACCCTTGAAGCTACGATTGAATCTCTCGACAATACTGCATTTAACCTCGCTAGCTGTTGAGAAATGCGTGATATTATATCGCTTCATTAGCTGTTTAAAGGTTGTATTATAAAACTCTTTGCCTTCATCTGTTTGTAGTTTCACATGGATCCCACCCTCACTAAGTATATCCTCAAAAGCAGCTGATACAACAGTTCCTGTCTTGTTTGTTAGGCATCTAACCCATGCGTATTTTGAGAATACATCTATACATGTTAGCAGATATCTCAGATTATCATTATCTGCCACATATTCACACATGTCAACCAGATCGGCTTGAAACTGTTTGTCGACTCCTGTCACCAATACTCTATTTCTGGGGAAATGGATCCTCGCAGGTTTATGGAGTGTGTAAGTGTCGTCTTGTTCTAAATAATGTTTGACCTGAGATAGTGGAGGTGTTACACCTGATGCCTCCCCTGCCGCTATACGTAGCTTATTTAAACTGGCCAACCCCGCAGGATGGGCTGGATCATGATATATTTTATGCAATGTGCTTTCCATGATTTACAAACCACAAATGACTAAGATGTTGATGTTAACACGTCTTTTTATTTAATTTTCACACAGACACAATCACAGACAATGGATACTTGAACAGCACACATTAAACCAGGTGTCTCCCAGCCCAGTAGTTTCCAATCATGCGGAGCATGGCTGGTTTAACATGGCAGGCGCAGGTACTTGCTTCTAGCAGGTGCGCAATGTTGTCATTAATGGCGCATACTATATGTCACTCTGATCTCAGTTCACACATGATGTGTTCTGCAACTCTGCGGATTTGTGTTCCAGTCCCATCTACAGTGTATGAGCGTACAAACAGCCGGATGGCTGGGATGAATCGGTCAGTCTGGAGCCTTATCATCACATCATCATAGTAGGTGTCGAAGAAATACTCAGACAATTCCTGCAAGCAGCTGTGTTGCACCTGACTGGGGTGGCCTGTTTGGCATCCGTAACATGTCTCTTGTAGAAACTCATTCAATGCCAACATCAACAGGTGGAGAGTTGCGAGTTTGATGTCGATTACAGTTTCCTCCCACAGGTCTGATATGAGGGGGTCCTGCGAGCATGGTGGTGAGGGTGGTGGAGTCTGGGGGGTCGGGATTAGCAGCGCTGTTGATGGTGACTCTGACAGGTCCCACGACTGCGTGTCATGCTCTGTAAAATGAAAACCACAAGCTCTTAATTTGTCACATAGATACACACACACACAACCCCACACACCCGCACATTAAACCTACCAGTTTATTGTTTAGTTGTCGGAAGGTCTTATGATTTTAGGTTTGCACAGGGTAGCAGGCAAACCAGTCTTCGGACAACTCGCCAGATCGTCAAAAACAAGGCGTTTTCTAATAATCTCATACGCAGTGTTGAGTCTGTCCCTCTTGATCGCGTCATCAATCTGGCTAAACAGACGCGACAAACCTCTCCAGTCGCACCACTGTATAAAAAACAAGTCCTTAAACCATCTTGTGCGCTCGTCGAGGTTTAGAGGGTAAGGATTTAACCTCCAGTTTTCAAGCCCTCTGGAAGCAATAAGACTATCCCTGTCATCACATACACTGAGAAAAATAAAGTCGTCAGGGTTGCGATTGAAACGATCAGCCTCAACCCTGTAAAGCTCAGGGCCTGATGCACTGTTCCACTGGGAAACATACAGCAGCTCTGGGAAGCACACATTGTCCAGGTCCGCACACACTACGGTGCGGAAGAGCTTCCAGTTTTTAGTAGACATGACTTGGGGTTCCCCCCCAAAACAATCCCTCGCCACAATCTACACTAAGCACAACTGCCCCTTCGGTATATTTAATGGTATACACATACCCTTTGGCGCCTCGATATTCTAACTTAAATACAGTCCCATCTACGGCGTTTTCACAGCGTTGCTTTTTACGTTGAGGACCCCGACTGCATACTCCTGTAGACATACCTAGAGCGGCTGTGGTATGGGCGATGTCCTGGCTGGGTGTCATGGTTGATGCATATGTCATCCTGTGCTCCTTAGGTCGATGAGTCGGGGATCCTTAGCGCGATGTGTCTGTGCTCCGTAGGCCGTGGCGGTGATGCTCTTAGAACAGTGGTTCTTAACCTGGGTTCGATCGAACCCTAGGGGTTCGGTGAGTCGGTCTCAGGGGTTCGGCAGAGCCTCCACTATGACATGCATGGCTCATTTTGTGCACCAGTAAAAAACATATGTATGTCTTGAATTTGAAAAAAATCATATTTTATTTTTCACTAAAGAGGGGTTCAGTGAATGCGCATATGAAACTGGTGGGGTTCGGTACCTCCAACAAGGTTAAGAACCACTGTCTTAGAATGTGAAAGGATCACTTTTATACCTATATAACCTACGCCATCCCACTAGGAGGAGTCGTTACCGCCCAGAGGGTGTGTTTTCCACACCTGAACGCGCATGCCCCGACCACATCTGAACGCGCATGCGCACACGCACGAAACCGGTCAAACCGGTTGTCAAAGCGGTTTGGTTGGCCGCCATCTTGGACTAATGCCCCCTTATTACTACTAACAGAGGCTAACATTGCTAGGATTATGCACTTGAATTGAAAGGAGAAAGAAACTAGAATTTAGTAAATTGCAGATTACATCTGCAATTTAGTCAGGGATCTGCAATTTAGTCAGGGATAATTTGTGACACAAGCATAGCAGCAAGAGTGAAAGGTAAAGATTACAAGATGATAGTGAGACCTGCTATGATGTATGGTTTGGAGATGATGGTAGTGACAAAAGGGCCCACCAACCACATATGATTGTGTTACTGGTGCCAGACCTAGAGCAAATCTAGACCTCTATCAATAGAAAGAACACTGCAGTTAGCATCTTTCTAATAGCACATGCTTGGTGTCTATTTCGGTATACCAGGTTGTATTTTTTCCCTAACACCTGAGCCAGCTCACTACTAGCTGTTGATCAACTGCTATCTATTCTACCACCAATCAACACAATGTATCAAACCCCTAAAGTTCCTACTGGTGGTAGCCGACCCACAGGAGATGGGACACATGTGGCTCTTTCAGGCTAGGCCCAACCAGCCACGAGACATTCCCCTCAAGCCTATACACCAAAGTTCCAGTAACCTTGTTGTGGAAAAGGTAACTGTGTCTCTTGATAATTATTTCCACCTTTCCACAAAACCACCACCATCTGTTTTCCTGCATTTCTCTCCTTATTATCTTACCTGTCCAACACCTCTTCAGCTTCTCTATTATTTTGATCTACACGTCCATCAACATCTGCTCCTTGACAAGTCTCTCCCCTATGGGAACACTCTCTATCACTACATTCAACTCATTACACGATTCTTCTTTGTCTACATCGTGATATTGTCCTAATTTGTTTTTGCCTGAAATTTGATGAATTTTTACAGAAGTGACATAAATACATAAAAAATAAAGATTTTTTAAATTTCATACTGCTATGAAAGTGCTTTACTTTTTTGTGTATTTAGGATGTTTTGGGTCAATGGATAATTAGTAAACAATCCATTTATTTATGTGAGACAAGCTATTTATAAATTCTAGATATATCTGTTGTTTAAACTTAATCAAACTTATTATGAAAGGATTTTTGGCCTGGGTAACCCAAAGACACCAAACCATACTGGGAAGGCGTAGTATATGATTAATATCTGAGGGTTTTGAAAACACTACTTGGTAAGAGGATGTACATGTGAAGATGAAAAGAAGAAAAAAAATTCTCAGAAGACTTATATAAACCAAGGAAAACAAACGTACGCTCATATACACAAGCTGGATGTCAGACAGAGATGGAAAGAGCAGCTGTTTTAATTGGTCTGGTATTGGCTGCTTATCTGACTCAAGCAACCAGGTCTACAGGGGGTTGGGCTGGTATGGTAGTATCATCTGTGAAATGCAAGCTGCAAGGAAGCACTCGTTTGCCTGCATTCTCAATGGACGGGGACTTTGTTATTGGTGGTGTTTTCTCTCTTCATACCTACACACACACAGTTTACAATGACTACACCATCATACCTGAGCCTGTGAAATGCAAAGGAAGGTCAGTATTGGAAAGAAGAGAGTGATCAAAACATATTGCACTATATAAGAATGAAAATGTTTTCACGTTTTATTTTCTGTGGTATTACATTGCTTCTGTATGGTTCTGAAAAAAATCACCAAGAAAATTATTCCAATAGTCAGTCATTTATATTTGGGGAAGTAATATTTGTGTTTTTGAAAACAGAAATCATATTGTTAAACAACAATCTTACAAAAATTGAACAGGAAATGACAAGCCTTTACATATTTATTTATACATTTTTGTGATTTATCATGATAATCATTTCTGCTGAATTTAACTGATGAGGCAATGTGTTGAAGTGCCCTTAAAAATTTAAGTCATTATCTGGCCATGGTAAAAACCCACAACTCCTACAATGTTTTCTTGTGACATTTAATCTAAGTCTGTAGTTTAATTTCTAACAGTGAGTTAACTTTCTGCAGGATTAATGATCTGCAATCATTACGTGCAATGATCTTTGCCATAGAAGAGATTAACAACAGCACAGAGCTGCTGCCCGGAATTAGGCTCGGGTATCAGATCTATGATTCATGTGCATCAGTGGCTGTGGCAGTGCATGTGGCATTTCAGTTTCTAAATAGCTTCGACCCTGTGTTTTTCATCGGTAACAATTGCTCACAATCTGGTATGGTGATGGCCGTTGTTGGGGACTCTGGGTCTATGACATCCATTAGTTTATCGCGAATCATCAGTTCTTTTAACATTTCCCAGGTAAATGCCAATTTCCAATTTCTGTCAATTTTTGTATTTAAAATATGCCATGTGATATTTGTGTTTGTGATATTTTCCAAGTTACACTGTTTTATTTCTTTTGGTTTAGGTTAGCCACTTTGCCACATGTGCATGCTTGTCTGACAAGCAGCAGTACCCAAGTTTTTTCAGAACAATCCCCAGTGACCAGATTCAAGCTGAAGCACTAGCCAAGCTAGTGAAACACTTTGGCTGGACGTGGATAGGTGCTGTTCGGTCAGATTCAGATTATGGAAATAATGGCATGGCTTCATTTCTAAAAGCAGCACAGAAAGAGGGGATCTGTGTGGAATACTCTGTTTCTTTCTATCGGACAAACCCACAGAGCAGAATTCAGAGAGTGGCAGATGTTATCCGCAGGTTTCTTCATCAGAGATAATTATTGTGCATTGACTTGTTTAATTATCTTTAAAATAAACATTTGATTATGTAAAAAGACACATAAAAACATTTTTCAAATGCACTATGTCGTCTCAACAGGTCTACAGCTACAGTTGTGGTGGCATTTGCAGCTTTAGGAGACATGAAGATATTGTTGGAGGAGCTTTCACGTGAGCCTTCCCCACTACGCCAGTGGATAGGCAGTGAGTCATGGATAACATACTCAGAATTAAAGAGATTCCATTTATGTGCTGGGGCCATTGGATTTGCGATTCCGAAGTCAGTAATTCCAGGTCTCAGAGACTTCTTGTTGAATCTGTCTCCCTCTGAAGTGGCTGCTTCTCAAGTACTTACTGAGTTTTGGGAAGATTCATTCAACTGCACACTGAAAAACAGTAAGGAATGTTTCTAGGTTTAAATGATCCTGTCAAACTTCTGGTGTTACAAAGTTCAATGTTTATCCATGAGCTTAGCAGTTTCAATTAAATATTACACACACACACACACACACACACACACACACACACACACACACACACACACACACACACACACACACACACTCACACACAGGGTTTTCAGAATATTGGTCACAGTGGCAAATACATAAAAGAGATCTGAGACTAGTTTTAATTTCAGAGTTTAAAATGTCAGTTCTGTCTTTGTTTATTTTTAGACACTGCTGCAGACAAGAAGGTATGTGATGGAAAAGAAGACATAAACAGTCTCCATAATCAGTACACTGACACATCTCAGCTCAGAATTACTAACATGGTGTACAAAGCTGTGTATGCAATAGCACATGCCATTCATAATGCAATGTGTCGAGGAGCAAATGTCACAGCTAAGTGTGACACATTAACCAAGTTGCAGTCCAAACAGGTCAGAAGAAATAAATATCTTAATGGCAGTTTCCCTCATCACCTCTAATATAACTTGGATCAGATAAAGTATTACTATTAATAATTGCAATATTGTATCTATTTCCTTTCTCTCCCACTCTCTCTCGATATTCATGTTTACAGATTTTAACTGAACTGAAAAAGGTAAATTTTTCCCAAAATGGATATGATGTGTCATTTAATGCTAATGGGGATCCTGTGGCTATTTATGAGCTCGTCAACTGGCAGAAAAGTGAAAGTGGCATCATTGATATTATAACTGTAGGGCTGTATGATGCATCACTACCAGTGGGCCACGAACTTTGGATTAACAGAAATATAACCTGGATGGAGGATAGCAGAAAAGTAATGACTCAAAGGATGAGAATGTAACTCTACTGAACAAGATAATTTATATTTATTATGCCACCTTTGTGTGTTGACAGGTGCCAGTGTCAGTGTGCACTGACAGTTGTCCTCCAGGAACTCGTAAAGTACTGCAGAAAGGAAAACCCATCTGCTGCTATGACTGTATAGCGTGTCCTGAGGGAGAGATCAGTAATACAACAGGTAAAATGAAAAAAATTCCATGCATGTAAAATGTTTTTATTGTGAACATATGAAAATTACAAGGAGCCTATATTTTTTTTTTCTTTCTATTCAGATTCGACTGATTGTTTACCCTGCCACAAAGAGTTCTGGCCCAATGCAAATAGAGACACTTGTATCCCTAAGCCTGTAGAGTTTCTTTCATTTCAAGACATCCTAGGGATCATCCTGGCTACATTTTCAGTTCTTGGTGCTTGTCTGGCCATCATAATTGGGGCTGTATTCTTTTATCACAGGACATCTCCAATTGTCCGAGCCAACAACTCTGAGCTGAGCTTCCTGCTGCTCATCTCACTGACTCTGTGTTTCTTATGTTCATTAACTTTCATTGGAGCACCATCTGAGTGGTCCTGCATGCTGCGTCACACTGCATTTGGTATCAACTTTGTTCTCTGTATCTCCTGTGTACTTGGGAAAACTATAGTGGTTTTAATGGCTTTTAAAGCGACACTTCCAGGTAGCAATGTCATGAAATGGTTTGGTCCTCCACAGCAAAGAATGACTGTTGTGTCTTTCACATTTATTCAAGTTTTAATATGTACTTTTTGGTTAGTATTCAGTCCCCCTTTTCCAATAAAAAATCTAACCACATACAAGGAGAAAATCATATTGGAATGTGCATTAGGCTCTCCTGTTGGCTTCTGGGCTGTGCTCGGGTACATAGGGCTACTTGCTTTGTTTTGCTTTGTTTTAGCCGCCTTAGCCCGCAAATTACCTGATAATTTCAATGAAGCCAAGTTTATCACCTTCAGCATGCTGATATTCTGTGCAGTGTGGATCACCTTTATCCCAGCATATGTTAGTTCACCTGGGAAATTTGCTGTAGTTGTAGAAATTTTTGCCATTCTGGCCTCCAGCTTTGGACTAATAATGTGTATATTTGCTCCAAAATGTTTTATCATATTGTTTAAGCCTGAGAAAAACACCAAGAAATGTTTAATGAACAAAAATTAATCAGAGTATATTGGACTTTTCACAACAAGCTAGTATTCCATTTGTAAGCTGAAATTCTACATATTCAATATGCATAGGAAAGTTTTGGTTACTTTGTCAAATTAAGATTATTTCTGTTGTGGTGATTAATAGCAAACACAGAAATGTATTTACAAATTAAGGGAGTGATTTGAAAAGATGGATGGGATACTTCTTAAGGTCTTTTTTTTCTGGAAAACCTGATTAATTTGCACAATAATTTTTAAGCAATAAATTGTACAATATTGCGAGATGTAGCAAAAGATGATACAAATTAAATCTAATTTATGACTGATAATTAGTTTATTTTATTTAAACTGTTCAGAAGTTTCAATATTTCCTCCAGTTAGGATTAGGGTAATTGATTTACTGACCATCATCCAATTATTTAGGGAAAAACAGCTATCCAAAATTTCCCGGCCCTGAAAAAGTAATTGCCCTCCCCTTAGTGAGAGCCATTATCCACAAATGGATGAACCTTAAAACCAATTACCTACCTAATTTGTCACAGTTAGGGTGAATGTTTGTGATTCAACAACAAGAAAGAAACTGGACAAAAATGGTATTCATGAGGGAGCCGCAAGGCAAAAACAACAACAAAAAACTGCTGACCAAAGTCCAAAGAATACCAAACTGGATATCCTGAGGGCAAATGCTCATGCTCTATAATTCAAGTACAGTCAGATTATGCAGCAGGACAATTATCAGAAACACACTAACAAATCTATTTTATGCTCAAAAAAAGGAAAATGATGATTTTGAAGTCAAATTCTGGACTTAATCAGATCGAGATAATTTGGCATGGCCTTATAAATGTCATTTATGCTAAAACAACAAACAAACAAACAAACAAAAAATTGTGATTTAAGTAAAACAATTCTTTAAAGAAAAGTGATGTGAAAGGCTCATTGTCAGTTGTCCCAAAGACTTGATTGCACTTCTTGTTGCCTGGGGTGACAGAGGTGGAGCTGACAGCCAGAGTTTTCAACTCTTACTGCCACTCAACAGAGCATTAACGCAATGTATTTACATCATTTCCTCTGGGATTAATAAAGTATTCTCAATGTGATTCATACTGATTCCACAAACTTCTACAGTGTGCAAGGAGCAAGGCTGAAAATTAGTATCTGATGCCTGAGAGTCTATCCCAGCTACCACAGGTCAAAATTAATGTTGAATCAGTGTCTAATTTTGCAAGACAATGTCAGACAGCCTCAACATAGCATTTATTCTATTATTAGACTCAGTTAGCTTCTCTCAAACCTTTAGAGCCAACCCACACTTTAATCACTCTATGGATTTTATTCTGACATATGGAATAGAAAATGATCATTACCATGACAATGCTATTTTGGTTTATCATTTCTTAGTAACATTTACATTTGTAATAATAGAGTACGAAGCAGTGGGGAATACATTTCAGTACAGTAGGTGTCTTTCCCCTTGTCTTCCTCTGTTTGTTCCATCCACTGCATTTTCTAGGTTCCAGGTTTCACGTTCCAGGTTTCTCGTCACAGGTTCTTAGTGTCTTTATTCTTGTTTCTAGTTTTCCCCAGTTTAGGTTTTTGTTAGTTTTTCCCAGTCCTCCATTGCCTTTTGTTTTGGGTGTTTTTTGCAGCCCAAAATAAAGGCTCGGATTTTGTTATACATCCACCTGCATCTCCATTGTCTGTATTTGGGTCCACACTACTTTCTACCCCTCACGGATTTATTTGTAATATCTCTAATGTGATGAGTCAGTGAAGCTCACTTCTGTCTAATGACAGCAATACTGAGGTGTGTTGTACTCAGAGACTTTGCAAATAAACTCTAATAGAATAGGAGAATGGTATCAACGTGTTTATCATAGCATCTAATAAGGGAACTCTAATGTTTGATTCTTTCAAAGTCATTATACAAATGATAAACTTTCAATTTGGCCAACAATCTCAACTGGAAATAAAAATTATATATATATATATATATATATATATATATATATATATATATATATATATATATATTTACCACAGAACTAATCTGTTTGTCAAAGTTGGCACTAAATAGTTGTTTCCTAATTTATGAACCCATCTGCTACCAGAAGAAGCATTGTTGGTGAGAAATGCTATCAATCTGTTAACCCTTTAAGACCTATCATAGAACCAAGTCTGCCAGAGTTATCTTTATATTTTTACATGTTGTAGTGCCATTTTTGGGAGCATTCCAAGTTGCTATACATCAGTATAACCATTATAGCCCAAATTGTAATAATATTTCTGCATTAAGTCTATAATAACTACACAAATTGCAACAAAGTGCAATTTACAAAAAATTGAAAATCGTTTTTGTTTTTTGTGTTTTTTTTACATATATTTCTAGTTAGAGAAATTTAAGAGGTTTGTCCCTCAAAACTGTAAATACAAAAAAGTAGCACAAAATAGTTTCTTTCAACAGGGAATTTATTATGAGTGTCTTCATAGTTTTATTTTTGAGCTACACCAATTTTTATATACTGTTGGAAAAAAAAATATTACAATGCAAATTTGCAAAAAAACAGCATGTGCATCAAAATAAACTATTTCCAGCAGTGCAATTTGAGTTCTAAGCATCCCAGAACTATTCAGAAAAGCATAAAGTCAAACATGACTTTTAAAAACACCAGTACAGGCTTATAAGGCCCCAAAGGAAAAAAATCTACATTTTCTGCGAAAAATGACATCGCTTCCAGTTTTGGCCAGGTAATGGTGGACACGCGATAGTTCACGCTGACGTCCATTCCAACTTAGGAAGTGTTATGAATAGCGGACCGGATGGGCAAAGCCTGTTTCTGGAATGTTATGTTTTTGTTGCTGCAAGTGCTTTTTATGCTGTTTTTGCAAGGCCATTTGTGGAAGGAAACTGTGACTTAAGACAAGCTGATGGTATAAGATGTAAGTACAACTCCTCTGGTTTCATGTGCAAAAAACAATTATTGTGCTAGCTTACGTGGTTCCGGTTCTACAGGGATTTAAAAATAGTTACTCAAAACGGAGCGTTCCCGCTCCGACTGGTTTTAAAGGGTTAACCTCGGCCTGATCTTTGTTTTAACACTGTTTTGCTAGTTCTTTTAAAGGGACAAAAATGAGATTGGTGATTCACACCGCAGGATGGCAGGAATTGTGAGGGATTGTATCTATCGCCTGCCCTGGGAAAGCCTCATTGTTTTATGTTTGTGGAGGTGACTGGTGAGATGGAGGTTGACCCCTGGACCTAAGTTCAGATAAGCTGAAGAAAAATGGATAGAGGATTTATCATTTTGTTATTTTAGATTGCAAATTTTATTCTAGTGATTGTTATCGTTATCATCATCATCATTGTTTATTTGTATAGGACAGGGGTCAGCAACCTTTAACACCCAAAGAGCCACTTGGACCCGGTTTCCACGCAAAAGAAAACACTGGGAGCCGCAAATACTTTTTGACATCTAAAATGAAGATAACACTGTATATATTGGGGTTTTTTTTTACCTTTATGCTTTGTGTGAACAACTAAAGTAAGTAAGTAAGTAAAGTTTATTTATTAAGCGCTTTTAACAGACAGGCAGTCACAAAGTGCTGTACACAAAGATTAAAATAAACAATACAGTCAACAGACATTATACACAATGTAAAAGATCAAATGTAAATAATGTAAAGAATATAAAATACGTAGATCAACAAAAGGCTTGATTAAACAGAAAAGTTTTTAACTGCTTTTTAAAAGAATCCACAGAGCAACTAAGGTGTGTTGCTTATGAAATCCATGAAGTGCTACAGAGAAAATTACATTTTATTTATGTAATTAACACATTTTGAACTGTTAAAGAAATATAACAAAAGGAAAGACACCCAGCTGAACTAAAAGGATCCATGTAGCAAACAAAAACTGTTGTGAGCCGCCACCCTCATATCGCCTTTGGACTTTTGGAGCCTTGACCTGATTTTTAAAAGATAATTGGAAATAAAGCACTATGCTGCTAAAAAAAAAATAGATATTTGCAAAATTCTGCCTAAATATGTATTCTACCTGGTTAATGTGTGTGGCGGGGCGTGGTCTGCAGTGCCGCTGCATGGGAGTCGGACGCACCTGAGCGGCCCCCGCAATCACGCCTCGCCGCCTTAAAGTCTGTGCTCTCTCTGCTGTTGTGTTGTCGGGCTGTGAGCTGAAAAGCTACAGCCGGCTGTATGCGTACAGCAACCGTGTGTGAAAAGTGGTCAATAAAGAAATGTTGAAAAGCAGTGGGTCTGCCGTGGTATGTTTACAATGGAACTTCTGCTCCTGAACCTCTGCGCATATCCCAAATGCGCACAGTGTCTGCAAATCGGGGCTGTACGAAGTCACTTTCATCTTTACGCAGGATTGTAAGCTGTCATCTATGAGGTGTGAGCGGTGTTTGTTTTTAACATAGTTCACGGTGGAGAATAGCTGCTGACATAATGTGGATCCGAAGATCCATAATTGGCCTACCTGGGGTTGAATGAAATTTGCCTCAGATCGGTCCTGGCAACGCGTTTTCTTCTGATTCTCCCATTTTTGTAGCTCTGATGTGTGCATCAGTTTAATCGGCTTGGAATGCAAAGCGCGATTGAACGCGTTATTTTTTTATGTGTTATTTTGTCAAATTAATAAATCACAATTAACGCGTACTATGATCTAGGACAGCGGTCCCCAACGCCTGGGCCACAGACCAGTACTGGTCTTTGAGTCATTTGGTACCAGGCCTCTAGAGTTAAGGCTTAATATAGTTACAAAATACCACAGCTTTTGTCTTGGATAATTTTATTTTGTTGTATTTATCCGCGACACCTTAAAGGCCGGTCCGTGAAAATATTGTCTGACATTAAACCGATCCATGGCGCAAAAAAGGTTGGGGACCACTGATCTAGGACATCCTGGTGACTGTAGTATGCCTCTGCATGGCATTACAAAAGACTTACTACTACAAAATGTTGTTAACTTTTTTGTCTTTATTAAAATCCTTTTATGTCAACTCCACATCTTACAATTGCTCCATTACATATATATCTTTGTCCTACATTCACCTTGCTCCTGCTACATCCGCCTTCTTTTAGCTGACTCTCCAACTTTCTCAAAAGACTTTGTTTTCATCTATTCATGTCCAACTAAATTGTGAACCAGAACCCATAAGCATAATACATGACTGTATAACAATCGGTATTACTTCCAACACTCTTTTGTTCCTAAACTAGGGGTCAGGGTTGACTACCTGAGTCCCAAAGCTGTGCAGGGATTATTCTGCCCTTTTAAACACACCACAGCTTTCTATCTACAAATTGAGTCTGTTAGGGGCTCGAATTACTTGGTGTCATCTGGCCTCGCTGGGAGCCTCTGGTATCACCCTGATGTGAGATCAGTTTCTCCAGAGGCTTCCAGAAGTCAGGTCTGAATTGTAAAATCTTGGTGTCTGGACTGGACCATTGATGATACCAGGATCTTTCATGTTTCTCACCCAGACTCTCTGACCTGGTAGGAGTTCTTGTCTTCTCTTTGTCTTGTGACGTGTGTTGCACCCGAAGGCTTGCTTCTCTTTGATGTCCTGATCTTTCCTCCAGAATGCCTGAAGATCAGTTCAACCCGGTTTAAGTTTCTCTCGGCTGACTGGTAGCATTGTCCTGATGTTGTGTCCGTATAAGGGGCTAATGGGTGCTGATCGCTACAGCAAGGGAGTGGCTCTGTAGGTCATGAGAACCTTGTATGCATCATCTCCCCTTTTCAGTATAGATTTAACAGTTTTAACTGCCCTGTCAGCCTCACCATTTCTCACCAGAGCCCCATCCAAGTCATGACCACAGCCCCCAGGTTGAGACCCCCAGGAAACCTGCCCCTAGGGAATCCCAAGACACTCCAAGGCTGTACCCACCCCCACATCAACTACAATAACAAAGGCTGGACAAAACCATGACGCGCAAACCCCACCTCTCATCCAAGCTTCTCGGATGTCCAGACACTTTTCTTTCCAAGCTCCTTAGACTACGATGACCTGGATGACCGAGAACCTTCACGGACACTCTGAAAGCAATCTTATTAGAGACAAATAGAAGAAAATGGTATTGAGGTAAAAAGGAACGCGATTTGTCAAGTTCTTCAGGTAGAATGGAAAAAAGACACAAAGCTGGAGTTATTCTGTGTCTTTACACTGCTCAGCTCCCTCTTCTTCTTTCATTCTCTCCCCTTCCCTCTCCTGTTGCTACTTCAATCATGAAACTGATCAATGATCAGCTGATCGGTTTTTCTGTCGCAAGTCCCTGCTCTCTTGTTTGTTTATTGCCCACTTTGCGCCAGAAAGAGGAAACCAGCGGACGTCTTGATAAACAACAGCAGCCCGTTTAAGCTTGATAAGCTGTTGTTAGAGTTTATTTAATATTACTTTCGAGTATCACCTGATGTTTACTGGTTCCACAGCTATAAGAGCTGTTGGTCATAATATCGGTTTGGATATCTGATGAGAGGGAACGCCTTGTCTTCCCCCGAACAAGCTGGCAGAGGTGGCCAGGGAGAGGGAGGTCTGGGCTTAGGCTACTGCTGCCACAACCCGGCCCCAGATAAGCGGAAGAAGATGGATGGCTGGATGGATGGAGAAAGAATTTTGATCATTTGTCAGAAGAGGAATTTATGAACATCATGCAAAAAAATTATTAAGCTTTGCCAAATAGCTCAATATACACTGCTGAATAAAACACTTCTGGAAAATTGGTCTGGTCATATAGTAGGAGAGGGGATTGTTAATCAGTTTTAACTTGTTTGGTGTCATTAGAAATAACAACAGGTCCACTAGAGTGGACAGTTGACAACAGTAAGACAACTCACAGAACAGGAGTGGTTTTACAGGTGGTTGCCACTCGGTTGTCTTTCTGGCTGCTTTTCTTTTTCACTCGTTTTGCATTTGGCTACGGTCCCTGTCATTACTGGTAGAATAAGGTAATACCAGAACCCTACAGAGGTTGCACAGGTAGTCCTAGAGTCTCCAACTTCAGTACTCGAGAGCTACTTACCTGCAGCCTTTAGATGCATCCCTACTCCGACACAGCTGAATCAAATGGTTGAGCTACCTCTTCAGCATGCCATCAAATTTGGCAAAGGCCTCGTAACAAGTCAATAATTTGATTAGGTTTGTTGGAACAAGGATGTATCTAAAAGGTGCAGGGCTGTAGCTCTCAAGGACTAGAGTGGAGACCCCTGTCCTACTCTTTCGGGATGGTACATCAATACCTGCCATTGCCAGAAGGGTTGTTGCGTCTCCCAAGACAGTCTAAAGAACAGGAGATTCCAGGACACAGACAGTTACTCTAGGAGAGCTGGACAGGGCCATAGAAGGTCTTTAACCCATCATCAAGATCGTTATCTGTTCCTGTGTGCTATAAGAAACGGGATGAGCACAGGCAGCAGCCTACAAAACTACCTCACAGACCATCACTATGAATGTTTCTGACCAAATAATCAAAAGCAGACTTCGTGACAGTGGCCCAAGGGTCTGATATCATCTACTCAGCTCATAGCTCAGCATCAAGGTGACTCACTTGGTTTTTGCCATAAAATACTAGAATTGGCAGGTCTACCACTGGCACCCTGTGCATTTCATACGTGTACTCCAGGCAGGTTCACCCGGAGTACATGTGATAAATGTGAAAAGGTCTGGAGAAACTGTGGAGAATGTTGTATGACTGTGAAATTGCTCACCATGACTGGTTTGGTGATGGGTCAATGATAATCTGGGAAGGCATATTATAATTTTACACTTTATTGTATGCACACCAAAAGACTACAATACCCAATAAAAATATCATTTTTCTTTAGGCTAAGACAGTAAACATGAATTTAATTAAACTGATTACAGTAAAGTCTAGTCTTAAGTCACAAAAAAACAAGCCTTGAAATCACATCCCTGGATGGCCTAAAATTGGCAATCTATTCAATCTTTAAATATAATTTAGAAAAAAACAAAACAGTGTTAATTTTTTGGGCTATTTATACTATGACCGAATTTAATCAGTTCAGATTAAAATTATATTTGCACTTGGTGGCTTAGTGATTGATACAAATTCAAATGCTAAAAGAAATCAAAATGTTACAAGAAATTGTATCAGACCATTGAGAAATAACTCAGAACAACACACTGTTTCAATGTGACTTTACATTTATTTATGCAATTAACTTTCAATCATATATGTTCATACACTAAATAAATAAATGCAGAAAAAGAATTATGGCATATGAATATGAACTTATTTAAGAAAAAAGTAGTAAATATTTCATTTAACTACAGAATGAAGAACGATTGGAAGATTAACATTTTCAGATTATTCATATACTATGACTGATTTTTGTTCATTAAATATTTCTTAGTGTTCTTTGCAGGCTTAAACAATATGATAAAACACTTTGGAGCAAATATAAATATTATTAGCCCAAAGCTGGAGGCCAGAATGGCAAAAATCTCCACAACCACTGTAAATTTCCCAGGAGAGCTGACATATGCTGGGATAAAGGTGATCCACACTGCACAGAATATCAGCATGCTGAAAGTGATAAGCTTGGCTTCATTGAAATTATCAGGTAATTTGCGAGCTAAGACAGCTAAAAGGAAGCAAAAGGAAGCAAGCAGACCTATGTAACCAAGCACAGCCCAGAAGCCAACAGGAGAGCCTAATGCACATTCCAGGATGATTTTCTCCCTGTATGTGGTTAGATTTTTAATTGGGAACGGAGGGCTCACTACCAACCATACAGTACATATTAAAACTTGAATAATGGTGAAAGACACAACAGTCATTCTTTGCTGTGGAGGACCAAACCATTTCATGACATTGCTACCTGGAAGTGTCGCTTTAAAAGCCATTAAAACCACTATAGTTTTCCCAAGTACACAGGAGATACAGAGTACAAAGGTTATGCCAAACGCAGTGTGACGCAACATGCAGGACCACTCTGATGGTGCGCCAATGAAAGTTAATGAACATAAGAAACACAGAGTCAGTGAGATGAGCAACAGGAAGCTCAGCTCAGAATTGTTGGCTCGGACAATTGGAGATGTCCTGTGATAAAAGAATACAGCCCCAATTATGATGGCCAGACAAGCACCAAGAACTGAAAATGTAGCCAGGATGATCCCTAGGATGTCTTGAAATGAAAGAAACTCTACAGGCTTAGGGATACAGGTGTCTCTTTTTGAGTTAGGCCAGAACTCTTTGTGGCAGGGTAAACAGTCAGCTGAATCTGAATAAGGGAGAAAAAAACAATAAGAGGCTACTAGGAATTAAATCATTGTAAATTGTAATTTTTCCAGTATAAAATTATTTTAAATGTATGGAGAAACATTTGATTTTACCTGTTATATTACTGATCTCTCCCTCAGGACATGCTATACAGTCATAGCAGCAGAAAGGTTTTCCTTTTTGCAGCATTTTACGAGTTCCTGGAGGACAACTGTTAGTACAGACTGACACTGGCACCTGTCAAGACAAAGTAGCATAACAGATATAAATATTACAGATATAAAGTAGCAGCAACTTGTCACCAGAGTTTAATAAGTCAGATTCTCATCCTTTGAGTCATTACTTTTCTGCTATCCTCCATCCAGGTTATGTTTCTGTTAATCTTAAACTCGTGGCCCACTCGTAGTGAGGCATCATACAGCCCTACAGTTACTATCTCAATTATGCCACTCCCACTTTTCTGCCAGTTAACCAAATCATAAATAGCCACAGGATCCCCATTAGTATTAAATGACACATCATATCCATTTTGGGAAAAATTTACTTTCTTCAGCTCAGTTAAAATCTGTAAAGACAGTAGGAGAGAGAAAGAAGAACATGGGACATTGCAATAATACACATTGATAGTTCTTTTTATCTAAGTTATATTAGGAGTTATGAAAGACATTGGCATTAACATGTTCAGTTCTGCTTACCCGATTGGACTGTAACTTGATTAGTTTGTCACATTTTGCTATGGCATTTGTTTTTTGACACACTGCATTATGGATGGCATGTGCTATTGCATACACAGCCTTATACACCATGTTAGCAATTCTGAGCTGAGATGTGTCAGTGTACTCGCTTTGGAGATTCTGTATGTCTTCATTTCCATCACACATTTTCTTCTCTATGGCAGGACCTATAATTACAAAAACACAGATAATAGTGTTTTCAAGCCTGTAAGTAAAACTAGATTACAGGCCTGTTACATAGATATTAGAAAATTATTTTAGTAGAATGACTTACATTTGTAAATGGATAAAATTCTATTGATATACAAGAAAAATTAAAACTAAACCAATGGAACTTGACCTGAAAAGTCATTATATCAAGGGAGAATATATGCAGACATATGCCTGCATTCACTTCATATTTGATCATTACCATTAGTGCAAAAAACATGAGCAGCAGTAGCCGTTGTAACACTACAATTTTGGGAAAATGATTTAAAAGCCAATGAAACTCTTACTTTTTTTCAGGCTGCAGTTGAATGCATCCTCCCAGAACTCAGTAAACACTGGCGAGGCAGACACTTGAGTGGGAGACAGATTTAACAGGAAGTCTCTGAGACCTGGGATTGCAGACTTCGGAATACCAAATCCAATGGCCCCAGCACATAAACTGTACTGTGTTAATTCTGTGCTTGTTACCCATGATTCACTGCCTATCCACTGGCGAGGTGGGGAAGGGTCACGTGATAGCTCCTCCAACAGGATCTTCATGTCTCCAAAAGATGCAAATGCCACAACAACTACAGCTGTAGACCTGGAGAGACAATGTAGTGCATTAGAAAAATGTTTTTTTAAATGTCTTCACATGGTCAAACATTTATTTTAAAGATAATTAAAGTCAATGCACAATAATTATCTTTGATAAAGAAACCTGCGGATAACATCTGCTACTCTCTGAATTCTGCTCTGTGGGTTTGTCCGATAGAAAGATACAGAGTATTCCACACAGATCCCCTCTTTCTGTGCTGCTTGGAGAAAAGAAGCCATGCCATTATTGCCATAATCTGAATCTGACCGGACAGCACCTATCCAAGTCCAGCCAAAGTGTTTCACCAGCTTGGCTAGTGCTTCAGCTTGAAACTGGTCACTGGGAATTGTTCTGAAAAAACCTGGGTACTGCTGCTTGTCAGATAAGCATGCACATGTGGCAAAGTGGCTCACCTAAATCACAAAAAATAAAATAGAATAACTCTGAAACAGCTGCACAAACGCGAACCGTCAACAAATACGTTTTCTAGAAATGCAAAATATTTACCTGAGCAATGTTAAAAGCACTAACAAGTTGTGACATGGTAATAGATGGTGTAGACCCAGAGTCACCAACAACAGCCATCACCATACCAGACTGAGAGCAGTTTTTACCAGTGTTAAACTGAGCCTCCAATCTATTTAAAAACTGAAATGCCACATGCACTGCCACAGGTACTGATGCACATGAATCATAGATCCGATAACCAAGCTCGATTCCAGGCAGCAGGTCTGTGCTGTTGTTAATCTCTTCTATGGCAAAGACCATCGAACTTGTCGATTGCAGCTCAACAGTGTCAATGCTGTAAACAATCATGTCATTTTAAAATTTTGACTGTCGATTCAGGTAAAGATATTATACGTGATAAATTCAGCTCAGTGGCAATAATGTTGCAAACAGCTAGTTTAGGTACATCAAATCACTGCCTGACCAGTTAAATTCAGCACAGAAATATGACTCAGAAATCAATTTAAAATTATAGATAAAAATTTACTGTTAAATATTTACAATATAAGTAAAAATTCAGTTCTGAAAACACAAAAACACTATTTTAAAAATCTAAATGACTTACTATTGTTAGAAGAATTATATTATAAATACTTATATACCGTGAATCATCATACATGTGAAAACATTTTTAATTTTACATAGTCCAACGTGTTTGTAGCACCCTCTTCTTCCACTTACTAACCTTCCTTTGCATTTCACAGGTGCAGGCATATTGGTATAGTTATTATAAGCTGTTTGCGTGTAAGAGTGAAGGGAGAAAGTGCCGCCAATAATGAAGTCCCCATCCTTTGAGAATGCAGGTGGACGTGTGCTACCCTGCAGCTTACAATTCACAGATGATTCCACAGTACCAACCTTGGTGCCTGTAAGCATAGCCCTTTGACTCAGATCATCTAGACACACAGCCAAGGCTGTGTTCAGGTGAAACAAACACACAGCCAATACCAGACAAATTATAAGATCATCCATCCCGCATTGATGTCAGTTGTGTGTATATGGATGGAAATGCTTTTTTACTGGATTATATAGCCCTTCAGACAAGATTTTTTTTAATGATCACTGGGACATCCCCTTTCTTGGTCATCTTTGAGTACGTCTTTATTTTGTATGAAATTACTATTGTTTTAATGTATCTGTTCTCCTCTTATAAACTACTTCAGGAAGCACTGTGCACTTGTAACCCTGGTTAACATAGCTGTCAATAAATAAAAGCCTGTTAGTAAAAACAGTCATAAGAAATTTTATTATTTATTACAGGTGATAAATAGTCAATAAATAGATCATAATGGTTAGAAAATTCATTAAAAACATCAGCAATGATATAATTCATGGTATAGGATTTCATTTGTGTTTAAAAACATGTTAAAAGGGTACAAAACTTGCTAATTCATGGTTTTTTATTATAATTCAGGTAAAATGGCTAAAATATGTGTTCAGACTCTTATTGTCAAAGGGCACGCTGCAGCGTGACTCCTGTGATAGCCACACCCAATCGGGTTGTTCCTTTTTTTTGATGCTGGAGAGGGAGAAATGCAGACAGTCCTTGCAGAGCTGCTGCCTAAATGAGTGAAAAAATAGTAAAAACAAGCCAGAAATCTACATAAAGCCATTTTTGTACTCTGGAGAATATATTTTTGTTTTTCCGACCCGTCCTTGCCTTGGTGACGTTGTGAACATAACCGAACGGGGCTTGGTGAGTTCAGAAATTGTATTTTATTTCATGCAAGAAATGTTTTGTTGTATTATATTGCTCATTTCATGCAAATGGAGAGCCAAGGTAGCAGATTTATGTTGTTTTATGTTAAAAATTGGATTCGTGGTTAACCGACACACAGGCTGTACTTCAAAGGCCTTTGACGGGCCTTGAGGCGTCACCTCATTTACGGCTAAATAAGCTGGAAAAAACTGACTTTTACTGTTATTTAAGGGCTACCCGTGTGTTATTTTCGTATGTTTATGCACTTTATTTTGTTGTTATGGTAGGCCATTAAGGTTTGGATCGGGAAATGCCAAGCTAGAATCGGAGTTTGATCCGCTGAGCGAGAAACAAGATGGCGAGCCACCCACGGACCCATTGAACTGTACCGAGCAGGAAAAGGGAAAACGCCCCCTGCTGGACGTTGAGCTTTTCGCTGAAAAAACTGGTAGGATTAATCCATACACCTCTGCAAAAGAACAGCAGACTTTCAAAGCACTGGATAATCATTCAGAGCAATTCCAGGATTGATAGTTAAAGGACACAGAGACAACTTTCTTTTGTTTATTTGTTTGTTTAAGGGGATTATTCAGCCTTTTGCTGAATTGTTTTTGTAATTTATTTTGGTCAACCTTACATTTTAATGCTGTAATGGTGTTAATGGAAATGTAAATAATTTTGTTGGGTTAAAACAAAATAAGAACTGGTTGAAATTGAAAGGTGAACCTAGACCAAGATTAACTTAAATCTTGGGCCTAAAGAACTGAACTTGATTTAAAATAACACAGTGTTAATGCAAATAGATCAAAGGATAAACTTGAACTTAGAACTTGAAATAAATAAGACAATAACCTAGGTTGAAAATAACATCCTTCTAAAGCCAAACAAAAGGTTTTGAGATAAATAGGATAAACTAACAGAACATAGTGAACAAAAAGGGGAAAGAAAATATCTTGTTTTCCTTAAATGTGTGACGTTGAATGTTTTATGTAATGTGTCTATAACTGTCTATCCCCTGTCTTCACAAAATAATAAGCCGGCAATTTAAACGTATTTTCTGGTCTGTGGTCTTTATCACATGCTACACTCATTACTACTCTAGTAGTCGAACCTAACTGGTCCTAGTATACTGTAACGACTCCAGAAGTGTTACACACTATTCAATAGTGATGTAATAATGTGGACATACAGAGGAAATACACATTGTACCATTAATTACACACCAAGGTATTATTCAAATGACTTGTTATGAACACTTTTTTGTTTGTTTTTGCTTTAAAGATAAGTAATATTAAATTGAAATTTATATGATTTGTATTTATATAAAAATTGATACATTATATAATCAATCATATCCCTCAAGATATTCGGCAGGCAGGCTCTGGAGGTGGAGGTTTTTAAAACTAAGTTGAAGACACATTTGTTCACCTTATCCTATATGTCTTAATTCTATGGCTTTTAGTTTTTAAATTTTTATTGTTTTTAACTTGTATTGTGTCTCTTACCTGTATTGCTATGTATTGCTTTTATTTTATTTATCCCTTTAGTTGTACATCACTTTGTTTGAAAGCGCTTTATAAAGTTATTATTATTATTATTATTATTATTATTATTATTATTATTTATGCAATTAGGTAAAAACTAGATACCTCTGAGGTGAAAATGACTTTCCCTTGGAGTTAACAGCAGGTGGAGCAGTCAGATCATAGAGGTGAAGTCATCTTCCACAAATGACACACACTCCAAGATTGGATACCAAAACATGTTGAATACCAGAGCAGCTGACCTGAGACAGAAGATTATGGCTAAGTTGGAAACCTGGCCCCTCTTTGGCCAGTTACTAAGACTATGTGAAGTACCTTCTGAAAGTCTGCTAAGCTCAACCCTACTATTACCCAGCTGATACATAAGGAGATAGCCACAACTGATCATATGCTTAGTGAATATCTCACATAGCAGAAAGTTCTAGAAATACCATAGGCTGAGAGAGGAGCTAGAGAAGATGTGGAAGGAGAATGCAATGATGGTCTCTGTGGTAATCAAAGCATTTCACCAGTGACCTCCCAAATCGGGGCAGTGGCTCCGGCAGGTTTCAGAAATGAAATCTGAGATGTCTGTCTAGAAGAATGCAGTCCTAGGAACAACAGAGATTCTTCACAGGATCATCAGTCTCCCAAGACTCTGGTAGAGGACCCAAGCTTGAGGGATAAAGACTACCTGCAGGACTAGTGGAGAACTTTAACCTGTTGAAACGTGAAATTCTGTGCAGTATTTGGACTCAAATGTTTCATGATATAATGTCTTATACATGATATTTGGACACTATTATATTGTTATAATGCATTTTTTTTTTTTACCTGAAAACAGTTGTGGTAGTTTCAGAGTATTAACTATAAATCAGACATGCAAAATGCATTTCTGATTTTTCTACTTTTGTTAATAATATATCTATAGTTATCCATAGAAAATCATGTCTGTGTTTTCTAATGCCTGTGTTTTAATCTTGAATCCAGCATTGTTGTCATTTTACATTAAACCACTAGGACCTACATAATTAATAAGTTGCTATACAAATTAAATGCTAATCTAACTCATCAAGTCATAGTTTTCAAACAATTTATTGATAAGCAAAAATAAGATGTTGTGTCTTCAAAAACCTGCTCTGATTGCATAATAAGAGGTATGAAGAGAAACAAAAACAAACCAATTACTGTTCTTTAGCACCTTCCCTGCATGGCAGCACTCTTTACTTATCTTATATCAATGAGAAAAAAAACCCTCTAAAAAATAATTTAAGTCAGCATTAACAATAATGTTCAGCTTTCTGAACCTGAGCTAGTATATGTAGTTGAGAAATACTCACCAGATAAATTTAGGCTTACCTCAACGCGCAGGATCTACAGTCTGTCTCCTGTAGAGAGGTTGGATTCTGTTCCAGTGAAAGGAACTGGGCAGGGGTGGTATATTTGCATGCTCCTGTTTCGGTGCCTGTACATTACGTTTTTCCCTGGTTCTGACTGTTGTTTGCCCTTTTGTGCTTAACAGCAGTTCAGAATACTAAGCCTTTTGGGAGTCCCAGGGTCTGGGAAGGTGCCCTTACCAGGGCATCAATTGTGCTTTTAGGGGACTAAAATGCTCACATGAGCAATGGCAGTGTGATCTGGAAAGGTGTGACTGGGAGGAGTAGATCCTTACCTGAGTGGTGTTTTGTTATTGGATATCTGTGCTAACCATAGTCTGCCCATAACAAACACCATGTTTAAGCTTGAGTGTCCACAGGTGCACTTGTAAACAGAACACTATAGTTTGATGATTGATGATCATTTTTGTAATGATATCATCAGCTCTGTGGCCAGATGTCTTGGACATTCAGATGAGAAAAGGAGTAGCACTGTCAACTGATCAAGACTTGGTAGTGAGTTAGATCAAGTAGCAGGGCTGGTAGGGGTGGCCAGGTAAAGTGTTTCTCTTCTTTACCTGTTTGGCTGGCATTTTTCTGGACATATTTACTGTCAGCTGTTAGCATCAGCTGTTAACATCCGCTGTTAGCCGCTGAGCTGCTTTCGGACAGACGGCTTTCAGACATTATACCATCATGACTGTTAAGGTCCTGTTCTTCCGGGCTCTTCTCGCTGGGTTTGTTCTGCAGTCCATACATACAAGGCCTGTCTCCTCCACTCTAAGATACACTGCATCAGTGTATCTCATTTACGCTTCTAGCACCTCTTGACCCTTCCACCAGCTTTACTGCCCCACACAGACATTGTCTGGCACCCTCGTTGAAAGTATGTCCACTGCGGATCCATGCAGAACTACAAGATCGACAGCAGGAACCCGATACATCCCTGTGGTCATCTCATGCTCTGCTAGGAAGCCCCGTGGATGGACTGCTGACCGTAGTGTGCTTGCTAGCCTTGCCAGGTCGACTTACAATGCTAGCGGCGACTATCCTGTCTCTGTTTGACTGCTCAATGTCTGATCGCTCTCCAGCAAGGGACCACTTGTCTATGATCTTCTTAATAACCAGACACTTATGTTATGTTACTGCTTGGTTAATTTTATGTTTTAAATGTTAGTAAAATGCGCCACCCAGTGGCCGCTTTAAGTTGATATTTTATGACAGTAGAAGAAGAGTTAGACAGGAAGTTGATGTTTTCTTGCTATGCTGTTTCAAGATGGCCGCTCCACCTTGATGTCCTTCTTTTGGGTGTTTGTTAACGCATTGTCTGTAAGTATTTAATGGTAAAAAGCAATGAGACACTCCAAGTGTTGTCTTTATGTTTGATAGATGACAGTTAGCACATTTTCAATACGCTATTTATATGTAAATGAGATCGACAGTTCATATGCTAATTTACGGTGTTAATCGTCATGCTAGCTTCTCAATCGCATTGTTAGGTCATTGGTTTAAGGCACATATTGTTGTTAACAGTAGAGATAAGTAATGTACATTTCCGTATATGCTTTATTATACAGTTTCACAAAATTAAAGAACCAGTAAACTTCATAAGATCTCGTCTACTGTCTGGAGTTCCTGGGTTCAAGTTTAGCTGTTTGCATAGCTAGTCAGACTTCTAGCAAGGCCAATTACAGTGAAAAGACAGCACCACGACAAGCATCAAAGCTACGACCATCCTATTAAGCCAAGTAAAGTACATATGGACGCAATCAAAATACAAGAAATCCAAAATGTCTGAAAGTAAATCCTTCAAAAGCGAGACAGGGTCAGTCCGTTCCCACAAACCACCATCAAAGGCAGGCTCGTCAGCTAGCATTGAACTGCACAGAGCAAAAGCAAAGGCTGAAGCTGCTCAAGCAAGAGCCTCATATGCAAAGAGAGAAATAGAAATTAAAGTTGAGCAAGCACGCTTACAATCTACTCTCGATGCACTGAGAGCAGAACAAGAGAAGGAAGCTGCCATAGCAGAAGCTAATTCTTTAGAAGCTGGTCTACTTGAATTAGGCTTCAAAACACACAGTGTAGCTTATGGCCCATCCCTAGCTGAGATCCAAGAACACACTGCAGAGTATGTTTTGGAACAAACAGCTATCAATGCAGCAGAATCAACAGCCCCAGTAAAAACTAAATACAAAGACCCTGCACCTGCCTTTCAATAAACTGCTGTAAAAGAAAGAAACAAAACAAACTGTGCTGCTTCTCATAACGAACTGTACAAGCCCCTATCCACCAGCTACAAAGACTTTACCCCTCTTGTTCAGACACCATATAAATCCAATTTTACTCACCGTGACCATGCCCCGAGCCAACCGACTTACGACCTTGCCAAATATCTAGTTCCTGGGTTCATGTTTAGCTGTTTGGATAGCTAGTCAGACTTCTAGTGAAGCCAATTACAACTTGACTTTCTAACAGAGACCTGGCAGTGTCCAAATGATTTCGCAAAACTCAATATCACCACTCTGCCTGGATTTGTTTACACCTGCCAACCCCGTGTGTCTGGAAGTGGGCCTGGACACACGGATGAGGTATAAGGTATCTTGTCTTTCTGCTCCTGCCTATTCCTCTATTCAGTCCATTATCATACAAATTAATGGCCCAATTCCCACACTTTTAGTTGCTATTTACCACCTATCATAAACCCAACTTTGACTTTTTAACATACTTTTCTGACTATCTTTCTGAAATTCTACTCTTATCTCCAAATAAATATACTACTGCTGGGAGATTTTGATATTGACATGGACAGCACATCAAATTCATCCACAAGAGATTTTATATCCTGTCTGAACAATTTCGGCTTACACCA
The DNA here is from genome assembly GCF_056152115.1 of Neolamprologus brichardi. Classification (NCBI taxonomy): domain Eukaryota; kingdom Metazoa; phylum Chordata; class Actinopteri; order Cichliformes; family Cichlidae; genus Neolamprologus; species Neolamprologus brichardi. Next base: position 25,962,681 of record NC_142117.1, read on the forward strand.
ATATATGGCTATTTGCACACACTCCAAATGACATATTTTGGATCTTCTCTGCTGCACTGGTGTCATCCTGAAGAACTGTGCTGTATTGGACATTTTTCAGATCATAAATTAGTTTTATTCACTGTTAGTCTCCTACTGTACAAAAATAAATAAAACCACTCAATTACCTTTAGAAACATTAGGGCCATTAATCTAATCCAATTAATCTAATCTAATCTATCAGCTCTTTCCCTTGGCATTAATAATTTACCAACCATTGATGCCTCAGCTTCTGCAGACGACTTGGTATTGCACTATAACAATGGACTTATCAACCTCTTAGATACTGAATAGATATCGAACTGTTGTCTTTCACTCGCTCTGCCCCCTGGTATTCATCTGAACTTCACCAACTTAAAGCTGTTGGATGCCAACTGGAACATCTCATCAGGAAAACAGGACTTACTATTCATAAGGACATGTATCTCAGTCATATACAGCATTATAAAGAAGCTATTTATCATGCTAAATCTGTTTACTACGCTTCTATCATTGAGTCTGTTGAAGGAAACACTCGTACTTTGTTTTCTACATTACATAATATTGTTAAACCTCCAGATACCTTTGCTATACATACACTGTGAAATTGCCCTCAAAAATTGCCCTGTTCTTGTGATATTGTCAATTGTGATATTGTCAATTGTTCTACTTGCATTTTTTTCCTACTCAACTGTCATCTTCTCTATCCAGTTTTGATCTTCCTACAATAATTCAGCTATCTTCTCTGATTACTAAGTTAAAGTCATCATCGTGTAAACTTGATCCACTGGCCACCAGTGATGGCAATAATGGCGTTACAAGTAATGGTGTTACTTTTTTCAGTAACTAGTAATCTAACTAATTACTATTCCTATCGTTACAACGCAGTTACCATTACTAACTAAAAACTGCGGTGCGGTCGTGTTACTATTTTTTAACAAACAGACGGCAGAAGCTGTGTTCAGGTTACTGCAGCTTATATCAGTTGCACAGAAGTAGCTGTCTACGTAAGTAATCTGAGCGCTACAGCTTTAAGCAGCTGCGCTTGCTCCCACGGACAGCAAAACATGAGCACGAGTGCTGTTGTTTGACTGAGGAAGAAGTGTTTTTCCCTCATGAGTTTCGTCACGTTTACTGTCTAAGGACAGCGCTAGCAAGCACTCTCTGCTTATGACCAAACAAAAAACAGCCTGTTTGTGTTGGTGGAAAAATGCACCATGTCGGCCAATCAAAAATGATATGGCAACATGACATTTGGTTGTTTAGGAAGAGCGGGGAGTTTTAGGAGTGACGGCGAGAGAGAGAGAGAGAGAGAGAGAGAGAGACAGCAGAAAAAGAGAGAGAGCGAGTTTTGAGATGTGAGAGATTTGTGACGTTTGGCATGTTTGAAGTGTGTAGTTGATGTGTTGTCTTGTGTAGTTAGTGTGTAGTGTTGTGGATAGTTTTGTGTTGTGTGTCAGAACAATGAGGCGACTGCTGTCTCCAGGTAAAAAAAAAAAAAAAAAAAAAGGAGTGATACACCTGCTGCTGTCAGACCTGCAGGTATCAGGCTGTCATGTTCTCCTTTATAGTGGACAGAAATGATTTTTTTTGGAGTGGCACAAAAAAAAGGCTGTGCATAGGATTTTAAAATTGACAATTGCATTTAATTGCATTTAAAGTTATGAAAGTTATGAAATATGATTAAATAAACATGTTTGAGGTTGTTACAGTAAAAAATATAACTTTTTCTACTCGGATTTTATGTTTTCTGTCTGATTTTAGATTAGTTGTGTTAATACAGTATATCAAAATGAAAACATAACTGTAAATTCAGACATATGAGGTTGTGCTGAAAAGAATGATACCAAACAAGGCAAAGTAAATATTTTTTAAAGGTGTAATGTAGAGGTAAAATCAAAAGTAGTAAAAAAATGGCCAATTATATCCTGGACCCCAGAGGGTTAAACCTTAACTTTAAGTAACGCAATAGTTACTTTTCGAGTAATTAATTACTTTTAGAATGTTGTAACTCAGTTACTAACTCAGTTACTTTTTTGGGGAAGTAACCAGTAACAGTAATTAATTACTTTTTCATAGTAACTTGCCCAACACTGCTGGTGTCATGGTCCTGAGTCTGCCGACTCAGTGTTTTGTGTTTCTTTTTCTTTTGTTTATCCTGAGTATGTATTCTGTTATGATTTGCTGTTTGTTAGGTTTCTGTTCTGTGCCTGCCCTGGTCCCACTTCTGTGTTCTGTCTGTCTATGGTGTCACACTATCTGTTTGTGAATCTGTCTGTTTAGTTAGTTCAGTGTCTTGTCTGGTTCTCTGTGTCTGAGTTTCCTGTTTTATTCTGAAGGTCCCTGTCTCGTGTGAGTGTGTTCAGTTTACGTTTCCCCTGTCCCGTCAGCTCTGACTTCTTCCAGGTGTGTTGCCCTTCTGTCTAGTGATGTGCGGATCGATCCTGAAATATTGATTCCTCCGATACCAATCATTTATGTTCTAGAATCAATTCTCACATTAAAATATCGATATTTTAGTAATTTAGGGTAAATTTGTAGTTTATCATTAACAGGAACACAGTGGAAAGAAACTGTAACATTCGGATTGTCTACATTCAAAGGAAGTACTTCCTCTTCCGCCTTTCATAGTCATTTGCGAAATAGGCTGTCTATCTCGCAGCCCCTTGGCGTGCGCACTCACAACAATGGCTGAGCGTAATTGGAGTCATGTGCGAACCTATTTTACCTCCACAAAAACTGAGACGTGGTTTGCGATACATGTGGCAAAAATGTGAGGTGTTGTGGCCACACTAGGGAGACATTCAAAAAGGCTGTTGTGGGGGGGGGGGATAAATACATTTTACAGTGTTTATTTATCGGATAAAATACGTTAAATGTCCGGAAACAGCGGGGGTGTCCAAATTCAGAGGCTGCTTCCACCTGAGGACCCGGGCCTTCGCGGTCTAAAGAAAGCCGGGTAGTACGGCACGAGTTCCCTCGGTGGAGTGAAACTGCCGTCTGCTCCTTGCTATCTAAAATATAACCGGGCGCTGGCGCAAACTCGTTTAATCGTCTCACACTTCTGTTTGATCAGTTTTCTGTTTGACGTTTATTCAGCTGTGTGAAAACCCCGAGGAACCCTCCTGAGGGATTAATAAAGTTAAATTTTATTTAATCTAATCTAATAACTTTAATCTCAGCCAAACTGATTTACTCACGAACAAATAAAACACTGAAAAAGCCAAACAATAACATTCAAAAATGACCCCACGGGTTGTTTTTCTTCAAAATCTTTAAAATGCAAAGTTGTAATATATTCATATTCCAGGTATTCCTCATAAAATATGTTTGTAACATGAGGCCATTTGCATTTTTATTTATTTTTTCATTAATTAAAAAAAAATGCTGTTTTTGTATCACTACCCCACTCTTCCACAAGTGGGGTCAAAAATGACCCCAAGCAGTTCCTATGGGATCTTCTATGAAACTTTCATTCTTAGCAACTCTGACTGACCCACTTACACTTCTGATGGATCAAGAATTAATTTTTACACAGTAACATAGACGATTTATAGTCAGGGCTGCACATAAGTGGTCCGCAGGTGTGCATTCGCTGTCAAAATAAAAGTATTCCCGGAAATTCAGAGAATACGTGCTTCTTTTGCCGTGGAGGAACACCAAAGTAATTGCTTACAGAGCTTGCTTCTTCGACATCTTTAAGAGTTCTGAACAAATGTCTGTCCTCCTCCAGAACATCTAATGTACGCAAACAAATGTTCCAACTTCTTATCTGGTGCACGTCTTTTATTTTGACAGCAAATGCGCACCTGCGGACTATTTATGTGCAGCCCTGTTTATAGTTTTCTGTGCATTTCAAACATTGTCCTTTCTGATGTTTTTTTTAAATATTTAAAGTAACATGTTGACCGTTTCTTGCACTTTGATGACAAGAGGACCAGAGCCTACCGACTGAAAACAAACCACATGGCAGCTTTCTGCTACTTATGGGGTCTGTTCCTGGTCAACTGCAGGCAGAAATGCATCCTCAGTGATTGTGTTACAGTGGATGAACAACTTGTGCCTTTCAGAGGGAAGACCCAGCTTCTGCAGTATATGCAGAGCAAGCATACAAAAGTGATACAAGCGATAGAAAAACTGCAATTTCTTAAAATTAATGAAAAAATAAATAAAAATGCAAAGTGCCTCATGTCACAAACATGTTTTATGAGGAATACCTCAAATATGAGAATGTTACAACTCTTTGTTTTAAAGATTTTGAAGAATAACAACCAAGTTTATAGCAAAATGCATTATTTCTATTTGGGGTCATTTTTGACCCCACTCGTGGAAGAGTGTAGGTATTGGTAGGTTGTGCATCCAAGGATTAAGTTATCTAAGTGACGTATATATCATGTTTAACCCGAGTAGCGAAAGACCGCGGGGTTTGAAAACAATGTGTCGATCAGCTCAGATATTTGAAGTTTACACAGCTACATTCTCACCTGAAAATATGTTAAAAAATGTTGCGACCCAGAAAGAGAAATAACAGTAATATTAAAACTAAGTAGCTGCCGCCATTGTTTGAAACAAGTACTCTGATGTCCTGCAATCATTATGATGCTATAATTTGAGATACAATAAATAAAATAAGTTTTTGTACAAAGTATCGGTATCGGATCAGTATCGTCGATACCACCCTGAATATTACTTGGTATTGGATCGGAAAGGAAATCAGTGGTATCGCACATCACTACTCCTGTCTCTCATCCCCTGATTACTGCTGTGTATATTTAAGCCCTGTGTGTTTCCCTGCCTGTTGCCAGTTCGTCTGTGTTCTACGGTGTTCTGTTCCTCGTCTGCGTCTCTCTGCCTCTCTCCCCGTTTCGTCTCTGGTTTGTTATTTAGTTTTCTCAGTTTAGGTGTGTTCTGTAAATTCTTTTCCCTCACTGCCTGTTTTGCCACTCTACCACTTGTAAATAAACGCCACTCGTATCATCAGTCACCGCCTGCATTTTGAGTCCTCCTTTCCTCCAACACCACACGGCTCGCCTTGGCAGCCGTGACAGCTGGCCACTAATCTTGTTAAGCTTTCACTCCCCTCTCTTAGGCTTGTTAATCGCTAATATTGTACACTCCTCCCTTATCTCTGGTTGTGTTCTATCCTCTCTTAAAACTGCAACTCCAATATTGAAAAAGAATGGTTCAGACCCTTCCAATTTGAATAATTTCAGGCCAATTTGCCTTACCTAGCCAAAAATCTGGAAAAGATAGTGGCTGCACAGGTTTATAGACACCTCACTGAAAATAACTTGTATGAACAGTTTCAGTCTGTTTTCCATTAATTTCATAGTACAGAAACAGCTCTAGTAAAATAACCTACTGGATCCTTCTTCATAGATTAACATTTATTGACATACAGCACTCTCCTGGTTTACAAACTGTGAATCTCTGGCCATTCATAGTTTGTTTAATTACGCACACTCACAGGTCACTATCTGCTCCAGTTAATTCCGGTGCACCCCAAGGCTCTGTCCCGGGTCCTTTACTTCTTATTATCTATCTCCTACTGCTAGGTAATATTTTCAAGAAATATAACATTCAATTTCACTGCTATGCAGATGACACCCAGCTCTACTTATCTTCCAAACCTATCTGTACAAGGAGTACAGAGAACTTACCCATGACTTTGTGGACTGGTGCCAGTAGAACTACCTCCAGATCAACACTAGTAAAACCAAGGAGCTGGTGGTAGACTTCTGCAGGCACAAACATCCTCCACGGCAACCACTAAACATTAAAGGTATGGACATTGAGGCTGTCGACAGCTAAAGGCACCTTGGTGTTTATTTGAATAATAAACTGGACTGGATTCATAACTCAGACTCCCTCTAAAGAAAAGGGCAAAGCAGGATGTACCTGCTGCGGAGACTCAGGTCTTCTGGAGATAAGGGCCCACCCACTCCTGAAGACCTTCTATGACTCTGTGGTGGCCATCTTTTATGGTGTGGTCTGCTGGGATAGCAGCATCTCCACTGGGGGTAGGTACAGGCTGATCCGCAGGGCCAGCTCTGTTCTAGGATGACCCCTGGACCCATTGGAGGTGGTGAGTGATTAAGCTAAGCTAAGCTTTCATCCTGCTGGACAACTCCCACCCCATGCAGGAGACTCTGACAGCACTGATCAGCTCCTTCAGTGGCAGGCTGTGGCACAACCGATGTGGGACAGAGAGATTTTGCAGGTCTTTCCTCCCCAGTGCTGTCAGACTCCACAACAAAGACTTCGCAACTGACCGAACACACACATCCACACATGTGGAATAGTAATAACACTAAGAGCAATACTCTTTTTCTGACAACGTTGTATCTTACTCAGTTGTATATAGTATTTGTATTCTATTTTATTCTATTGTATATAATATTTTATTTTATTCTATTCTATTCTGTATAGTTGTGTACAGTATCTTCTTCTTATCCTATTCCAGTGTTCTAATTTTTGCTATGTAACTTTACACTGTCCACTTTTTGCTGTAACAAAAGAAATTTCCCACATGTGGGACTAAGAAAAGTTATCTTATCTTATCTTATCTTATCTTATCTAAAACCCACAGCTACTCTCCCACCCATATCCATATTTGATTGTTTAAGTGAAATCAAGGTTTGGTTTACTCATAACTTTTTTACACTTAATGGCAATAAAACAGAATCTATTCTAATAGGCACTAAACGAAAACTGACCAAAGTTCCAGCAAGAAGTCTTTCATTATCCATTGATAACTCTGTTGTCACATCTCCCCTCGGGTTAAGTCTTGGTATCATCCTGGACAGCACTCTTTCCTTCCCAGCACATATAAATAATATGACTCGGTCTTCCTATTTTCATCTTCATAATATTAACCACCTTTGTCCTTCACTCTCTCAACAGTATCGCCATACTTGTCAGTGCTCTTGTCACATCTCGTTTAGATTACTGTAATTCTCTTCTCTATGGTCTACCCCAAAAATATCTTCATAAATTGCAGTTAGTTCAAAATACAGCTGCTCATATTGTATTCAGAATGAACATATAACACCCGTTCTTAAACTGCTCCATTGGCTTCCAGTTCACCTCTATGTCAATTTCAAGATCATGCTTCTTACTTTCAAAGTGCTTCATGAGATGAGATGAGATGATGAGATAGCCTTTATTTGTCAGTAGCAGGTCTTTTGCCCACAACCGTGATGACAGACCTTGCCGACCGTACATACATACACAAACATCACATTGGGGAGACAGGTCAGGCCAGGTATCGAGGAAAAAAAACATCGAAATGTGTAACACAAAAGGATAATACAGGAATGCACAGATATCAACACACCATAGCACAATAAACACAGACAAGCAACATGGGAAAGTGTTCCAGTGTGTACATCTGATCTGGGACTGCTGCAATCTTTGACTGCGCCTCCAGCTGACCCGATGTCCACATCAGAGGGTAGGTAAGCGTTGGAGGTGGCGTTGGATCCGGGGAGGAGGGTGATGCGTCAGTGAGTGCTTATCAGTATCAGTATATGTATGTATGTGCGTGTCCATAGTTCAGCTGAGACAGTGTCCTTTGTCCTGCCAGGCTAAGTAAACAGTCTTCCAGCCAACCCAGGTGTCCTTGTATGGAATGGGAAGGAACAGACTCAACACAGTCGTTATCAGGGAGTTTTTGTTTGGCTCCAGCCTTGAGCCCACAGCTGGCGCCGAAGGGGTATCCAGATTATGATGGTAATTTTTCTTTTGCAACAAATCATCAGAATTTCAAAGCTGTTCTTTAACACTCTGACACTGGTCTCTCAATATCCCGTTGGAGAACCGCGAGCTTCCCCATGATGGTATCAAACTTGCGCTCCGTGGTGTTGTCATTCTTTTGCTCAGAGAGCCGATTCTGAGAACTCACGACTGCATGACCTCGCTCCCCCAAATTTGTCTGATCTTCTCCATACATACTCACCCCCTTGTACACTGCAGTCTTCTTCAGCTTCCCTTTTGTCTGTTCCACCTGCTCTCCTGACTACTCAGAGCCTTTAGTTGTTCTGGCCCGAGACTTTGGAAAGCACTTCCATCAGATCTCCGGACTACAAACGCTCTCTCCACTCTTAAATCACGTCTTAAAACTCATCTATTTAAAACTGCATACCCTACATCATGATTCCATCTTAGTCGATTTTTTACTGTGTTTACTTTCATACTTGTTTTTTTATTTTTCATTTAACTTGTGTTTTTATTGTACTAATTAAGGGGACCTTGAGGGTCTTTAAAGGCGCCTATAAATAAATAATGTATTACCACCATTACCATCATTTATTTATGTGCTTAAATCACAATAAAACATTTACATATTAAAGAGTTACACATATGAATAATAAATAATTTAACTATTGGCATGTAAGTACAAAAAGCACAATTTCAGTTCACAATTGCAATATTAACAATTTTTAAATTATTAGTATACTATGACTGATTTTTGCTCATTAAATATTTTTTGGTGTTCTTCTCAGGTTTAAACAATATGATAAAACACTTTGGGGCAAATATACACAGCATTAATCCAAAGCTGGAGGCCAGAATAGCAAAAATTTCCACAACCACTGTAAATTTTCCAGGAGAGCTGACATATGCTGGGATAAAAGTGATCCACACTGCACAAAATATCAGCATGCTGAAGGTGATAAGCTTAGCTTCATTGAAATTATCAGGTAATTTGCGAGCTAAAACAGCTAAAACAAAGCAAAAGGCAGCAAGCAGGCCTATATAACCGAGCACAACCCAGAAGCCTACAGCAGAGCCTAATGCACATTCCAGGATGATTTTCTCCTTGTATGTGGTTAGATTTTTTATTGCAAAGGGAGGGCTCACTACCAACCAAATAGTACATATTAAAACCTGAATAAAGGTGAAAGACATAACAGTCATTCTTTGTTGTGGAGGACCAAACCATTTTATCACATTACTACCTGGAAGTGTCGCTTTAAAAGCCATTAAAACCACTATAGTTTTCCCAAGTACACAGGAGATACAGAGTACAAAGGTGATCCCAAATGCAGTGTGGCGCAGCATGCAGGACCACTCAGATGGTGCTCCAATGAAAGTTAATGAACATAAAAAACACAGAGTGAGAGAGATGAGCAGCAGGAAGCTCAGCTCAGAGTTGTTGGCTCGGACAATTGGAGATGTCCTGTGATAAAAGAATACACCTGCGGTGATAAGGGCCAGTAAGGCACCCAGAACTGAGAATGTGGCCAGGATGATTCCTAGGATGTCTTGAAATGAAAGAAACTCTACAGGCTTAGGGATACAAGTGTCTCTCTTTGAGTTAGGCCAGAACTCTTTGTGGCAGGGTAAACAGTCAGCTGAATCTAAATAAAAGAAATACATATTTTTTAAAAGAAAAAGAGAGATTTTTTTTCTATTTTATTCAATTTCACAGATATTGATAATGATCCACATTCAGTTTTACCTGTAATATTATTAATCTCTCCCTCAGGACACAGTATACAATCATAGCAGCAGATGGGTTTTCCTTTCTGTAGTACTTTACGAGTTCCTGGAGGACAACTGTCAGTGCACACTGACACTGGCACCTGTCAAAGACATAAAGGAAGTGTAATAGATGTAAATATTTTCTGCACAGCTATAAGGATTTCATACTCATTGAATTTAATTATATAGATTCTTGACTCATTACTTTTGTGCTATCTTCCATCCAGGTTATGTGTCTGCTAATTCTAAACTCCTTGCCCACTGGTAGTGACGCATCATACAGTCCTACAGTTACTATCTCAGTGTTGCCACTCTCGTGGTTTTGCCAGTTTACCAGCTCATAGATAGCCACAGGATCCCCATTAGCATTAAAAGACACATCATAACCATTTTGGGAAAAATTTACTTTCTTCAGTTCAGTTAAAACCTGAAAGGATGAGTTAAGACAGAAAGGGAGGGGAAAGAAAGAAAAATGTTTAAAATTTAAAAAATGTATGACAATACCGCACTTCATCCATGTAAGATCAGACATAATGAAGGAAAATGGCCTTTGTTTAATCTTACCTGTTTGGGCTCTAACTTGAGCAATAAAAAAGTTTGATATTATAGAAATTAATAGTAATATTGCATGTCATCCATGTGAGATCAGAAATAATAAAAGACAATGACATTAACATATACGTTTAATCTTACCTGTTTGGGCTCTAACTTGGTTAGTTTGTCACACTGAGTTGTGACATTTTTTCCATGACACACTGCATTATGAATGGCATGTGCTATTGCATACACAGCCTTGTACACCATGTTAGTGATTCTGAGCTGAGACGTGTCAGTGTATTGGCTTTGGAGATTCTGTATGTCTTCATTTCCATCACAAACTTTCTTCTCTACAGTAGCAGCACCTACAGAAAAATGAACAAACATAAACATATCTTTTCACCACTGAACTTTGATCTAGATTTCATACATTTTATTTTGATAAATCTGACAAATTAGATGTTTTTCTGTAATCAAGAAAACTTTCGTACTTTTTTTCAGTCTACAGTTGAATGCATCCTCCCAAAACTCAGTGAGCACTGACGAAGCAGCCACTTCAGAGAAAGAGAGATTCAGCAGGAATTCTCTGAGACCTGGGATTGCAGACTTCGGAATACCAAATCCAATGGCCCCAGCACAGAAACTGTACCTCGTTAATTCTGTGTTGGTTACCCATGACTCACTGCCTATCCACTGGCGAGTTGGGGAAGGCTCACGTGAAAGCTCCTCCAACAGGATCTTCATGTCTCCAAAAGATGCAAATGCCACAACAACTAAAGCTTTAGACCTTGAGATACAACATAAAGCATTAAAAACATTTTTTGACTGTCTCATGATATGACATGAAATATTACTTAAAAAAGGAACCTAATTTCAACACATACAATAATCCACATGTTATATGTGTGATATAGAAACCTGCGGATAACATCTGCCACTCTCTGAATTCTGCTCTGTGGGTCTGTCCGATAGAAAGATACAGAGTATTCCACACAGATCCCCTCTTTCTGTGCTGCTTGGAGAAAAGAAGCCATGCCATTATTTCCATAATCCGAATCCGACCGAACAGCACCTATCCAATTCCAGCCAAAGTGTTTTACCAGCTTGGCTAGTGATTCAGCTTGAAACTGGTCACTGGGAATTGTTCTGAAGAAATTTGGGTACTGCTGCTTGTCAGACAAGCAAGCACATGTGGCAAAGTGGCTAACCTAAAACAAAACAAAAAACAGTGCTACTCTTTAAATAAATGTGCATTCAAATTTTATGGAGATGTAAATTTTCATTAAAATGTGCAAAAATTAAAAAAAAATACATACTTGAGGAATGTTAAAGGGACTTATGAGACGTGAAATGCTGATGGATGGTGTAGACCCAGAGTCCCCGACAACAGCCATCACCATACCAGACTGAGAACAATTGTTACCAGTGGAAAACACAGGGTCGAAGCTATTTAAAAACTGAAATGCCACATGCACTGCAACAGGCACTAATGCACATGAATCATAGATCTGGTATCCAAGCTTGATTCCAGGTAGCAGGTCTGTGTTGTTATTAATCTCGTCTATGGCAAAGATCATTGCACGTGAGAAGTGCAGCCCACGGGTGTCAATGCTGCAGACAATCAAGCAAGTGTTAGAATTAAGGCTACAAGGCTACATATGAAGGACATTTTGGAGGATTGAACCACTGTCAGATATCTACTGGAATTTATCTTTTGTTTTCTGGGTTGACACTTATGAAACTGTTGCTTAACACACTTTAATTTGTGAAGCTTTTAAAACTAGAATAAAACTTAAAATTAAATGAAAAAATGCAAATTATTCAGCATTATTGCTTTACATTTGTTTTTGTGCGACACAGAGATAATTCAGCACCTTTAAACACAATACATGTCAACTTTAATCCCCCATTATACAATCCAACATGTTGTTATCACACATATCTCACTGTTACTGACCTCCCTTTGCATTTCACAGGCTTCGGGATGCTAGAGTAGTTGTTATAAAATGTATCCATGTAGGCATGAAGGGAGAACGATCCCCCAATAATAAAATCTCCATCCATTGAGAATGCTGGCAGACGAGTGCTACCCTGGAGCTTACAGTTCACAGATGAAACCAGTGTACCAGCATGAGCTGCTGTAAACCTATTCCTATGATTCAGACAATCTAGGCACACAGCCAACACGATAACTGAGTTCAGCTGAAAAAAATACACCGCTAATATCAGACCAATTATAAGACCTGCTTTCTCCATCCCTGCCTGATGTCAGTGGTTTGTATATGAGTGTAAGAGAGTTTTCACTGGTTTATATAGGTATTTTGACAAAGGCTGTTTTCTTTTTCTTTTTTGTTTTCTTCAAGAGGGCGTGCCCCTATCCAGTGGTGGTTGATCAAGTCTTGAGTGTAACCTCTACAGTGTTTCCATGTCTGTGTTCTCTTCTTGTAAAATATTTTCAGCTGGATTTTATATTACAAATTAGTACTAATTTGTGGGGTATTAATTTTTAAGAAAGGAGAAAATAATAAAAAAAATTACAATTTATTAGCGCAGTATCAACTATGGATTTTTAGATTTAAAGAAACTGAAATTTAATTAGTGAAATAATAAATAGTGGTCATGAATGGCAAGTAAAATAACAATGCCTATGAGGCAAAAATTTTATATTTTATATATTATAGTTATAGTATTTTTATTTGAGTAATTTTGGTAACAATATGATAATCTATATGCTATAATATCATAACATCTGTATAGCATTTGGAAGTTTTTTTTTTCAAATTAGTGACAGTAATCTAGTAGTAACCTCATTTTATTACTGGAGTTTGTATCACAACAATAGGGAGTAAATGCTACCCAAACAGTGCAGGAGCCTCCTTAAATCCCAGACTCTGTATTGCATTGTGTGAGACTGGAGTCCATTGTGTATGGATGCGACTTCTACTTGTCCGCTACTTTGTGCTGTGGTTGTGTTGTTCTGAATTGAATCATGTAGCACATGATCAAGCTGATTATTTCGAGGTGTGAATGGCCTGCCTAAAACAAACTGTGTGAGACTGGCTAGCTGGCAAATGATATTATTATTATTATTATTATTATTATTATTATTATTAAGAAGAAGAAGAAACAGAATAACCAAAGCAATAATTATACTAGAATTGTTGCTTTCCAACAATCCCACCAATGATAAAGCTTGTTACCAAATTTGGTAGTTCATGTGTAATCACATTTGTTATTACATGTTTGATAATAAGAATCGGGAGTATTAAATGGAAAATTGCCTGTTTCAGTTTTCCGTGTTAATAACCTAATAAACCAAACTTAATTCAATTCAATTCAATTTTATTCATATAGCACCAGCAGTTACCTTAAGGCACTTTATATAGTGAGGTAAAGACTCTACAATAAAAAAAAAACAATAATAACAACAATAAAATAACACTCTATGAGCAAGCAATTTAAAAGAGCAGGGAGTGAAAACTCCTTTTTACTAGAAAGAAAACTGACAGAGCTATGTTCAGGGAAGGGAAAACATCTGTGATGGGAGGAAGGCAGGACAAAAAACAAACTGTCAGCCAGGGACCAATACTAAGTAATGATTAAATGCAATGTGTAAGTACATAGTAAATGAAAAAGTAATTAATGAAGAGACACTTTGGTGTTGGTGGGCCTACAGGAGACCAGGCTATGCCGTTTCTTTGGGTTGTGCCCTGCCAGAAACATCTCAGTGAATTGGCACCTTATTGTGGTGGACTGGTTTATAGTTTCCAGTGATCCCAGTGGCTATGTTGTCAGGGAGCTTTATCTCCCCCTGGTAGGGTCTTCCAAGGCAAAATGGTCCGAGGTGAGAGGAAGCAGTTCAGTAGCACAGTGTTACTGGAGCCTTACCCTGGAGGCACGGTTGGGGAGGGAGTTCAAGAGAGAAAATCTGTTTGCTGTACATAATTATAAACCTGTGAGATTGTTAAAAAAATCTGTTTCACTAATTCTTAAAATTCTATTTGCAAAATAATTCATACTTTTTTTTCAAGAAAACATTAAAAGATTATTTGTTTCAACAGAACTTTTGCTATTTGTCAGCCTGGATACAGAGCTTACCATTAGAGAAGTCAGAAAGAAACTCTGAATGAGGATGATAGATATGTCATACTCAGTATTAGTTCATTTTGACTTTTTTTCCTCCAGGTCTGAGACACTAAGCAAGCAGTCTCCAGCCCATTCAATTCATTTCAATTCAATTCAGTTCAGTTCAGTTCAGTTCAGTTCAGTTCAGTTCAGTTCAGTTCAATTCATTACATTACATTACATTACATTTATATTGTAAGGTAAAGACCCTACAATAATACAAAAAAACCCTGAAAAGACCCAAACAAGCAGATGACCCCCTCTCTAAGCAAGCCCACTCTGGCAACAGTGTGAAGGAGAGGCTCCTTTTTAACAGGAAGAAACCTCCAGCAGAACCAGTCTCTGGGGGTGTGTGTGTGTGTGTGTGTGGGGGGGGGGGGGGGTGTTCATCACTGAGCAATTTGTGTTTCGAGCCAAATGACAGGGAGAGAGAGAGAGCGAGTGATGTTAGAACACGTCATACTATGGCAACCTCTCGGGAGCGGATGGAGGGGGTCAGTCATTGGGATGCGCATGCGCAGACAGATTGCGCGAGTGGCGGGCCTTGAACTTTCTAAGGGAAAAAACACTTTCTCACGACCAGTGACAGTGAAACGGATAACAGTCTTCAGTACCTGCTGATCTTTGAAGCTCTGGATTCTGGGACTGTAGGAAAAGGTCAAATATTTTCATTAAAACGTTTTTACTGTTTTGTTTTTGTTACTCGTCATTGTAGCTTGCTGTTAATGTTGTGCTAATATAACAAGGTCATAAATCACATTGTTATAATTACACAAAATGTGTTCTAAACCCCCAAACTGCTCCTTTTATACCTGACTTTTAGGACCTCCAAGCCTGTAGTTATGTTCATTATCAGTTAGAGCCCCTCCTTATTCTTTTCTTCTTCTTCTTTGGTGCAATCCTATAAATACAGTGTACCCCTTTTGCCTCTCCCCTGTTCTACAATTCCCCTGTGGGAGAGGTGGGTGTCATTTCTTTCCAACACCTTAAAACACACATATAATTCATATTTAGCCACCCTGATGTTTCTGATTGCGATTTTAATTCAATTATTGTCATTATTAAGCCTGTTTTTGTTAGATGTTATAAGTGTGTAGTATGTGTGTATCATAAATGTGTTTTAGGCGCCATAAATGCTAGCATGAATATATACTCCTTGCTAGCTTGGAAGTTGTGGTGGGTTGAGCTAACCCTCTTCCCCACTGTTTGTATTTGGTCGTAGGAGCTGGAGTGGGCAAATTATTTACTTGGAGTTCTTTCTTTCTTTTTTTTACCTTTTTTATCAGACACAACGCAGAATCACACCGGTTACACTAACAATAATGGTTAGCAATGTTAGCCATTGACGCTAACGCAATTTAGTATCGGTATACAGAACTGTTTTCCAAAAAAAAAACAATGTTATGATTAAGTGAAGTTGCTCCCAACTAATATGAACCTTTGGCCTCTAAAATATGTGGTTCAGTTGTGTGCTGCGTACATAACGTAATGTCAGGTAGACCGAATTATAATATTGTTAAAGTCACTAAAATGGCGCCTGAAGCCTGTTTTGACATAAGCTCTGTGTCTGCTCTAGAAACTCAGAAATTCAGCAGAGCTGAGCCGTACATTAAATACTCACATGAACCTTGTGGCGTGGGTGTGGTCTCTGGCCAGCTGCAGAGGAGGGGTGATGCAGTGAGCTCCCGGGGCAGCGCAGGGGCGGGGTGAACAGGTGTGCTGGGATCTGACAGTGATTGTGTCTCTTTATATGTTGGCAGTGACAGTCGGAGGAAAGGAAGAGCGGACGTGACAGCAGAGAGAGCGGGAGTGTCTGTGTCCCAGTGAACAATACAAAAACCACAGTGTCAAATAAAAAGTTCTGCTGTCATCATATTTGCTCCAGCGTATGTTTATCGGGTCCAACGTTACACTGGTGCCGAAACCCTGGCGCGATGTCCGGTCCCCAGCCGGCTGCTCCTGCTCCCCCGGCGGCGCCGCCGCCCACACAGCCGCCCGCCCAACCGCCCGCCCAACCGCTGCAGATCTTGGGCCAAATGATGATGGACATGTAGCTTGAACCTATTCGCTGGAACGTTGAAGACAGTATAATTACACAGCAAAGCAAGACACGAAGTAGGCAAAGTTCTTCATGTTTCTCGTGCACGGGAGAGAACCGGACAAACGCCGTTCCTTCGCTTGACCCCAGTTGCTCTCGTCCGCTCCCCCGTAACACTGCTCTTTTATTGAGGTTACATGAATATGCATAGGTTCATTAACATACGACGTCTACATACAAACAAAGAGTACCTTGCCTGTGTGTGTGTGTGTGTGTGTGTGTGTGGGGTCAGAGTGTGCCGGGCGGTGCTGGACCATTTGGGCCTCTCCCCGGAGGATTACCGCCGCCGATTCCAGGCCAGCAGGATGATGGGAGGGGCTGTTTGCATGGGCACGGCAGTTGGAGGATGCGGCTGTGACCCGGGCCTGCCGGAGGCGACGGCTCGTTGGGTCAGCTGCCACCGCCCGGCGGGTCTGACGGAGCCTGGCCGCGAGGAGCCACGGCGGGGCAGCCATACTCCGCCACCCAGGCCACCGGTGACGGCGACACAGCGGAGGGACGGAGGCCCTGTTGGAACGGAGCAGGCAGCGGGGTGGAGCCCCAGGAACCCGTACCTTCCGCTGCATGGAAATATGTGTCACTGGGGCACTTGCGCCGAGACTGTCCGCTCATGGAGGTGGGGCAGGTGTTCCAGCAGTCTCGGGACAACACCCTACGCTCAGCCTATGACCAAGTGATGGATATTGATGGTCGCTTGGTGCGCCCTGACGCTACTCGGACTTACCCTCATTTCCAATTGCGGAACGATCGGCTGTATTGATTGAGCCGCGACACTCACACTAATGAGATCCGCACACAGTTGTTGGTGCCACAAAGCCTCCGGGAAACGATTTTCCAGGCGGCTCATTCGAACCCCATGGCAGGGCATTTGGGTGGTGAGAAAACTCTGGAGTGCATAATGGCCTGATTCTATTGGCTGGACATTTGGGCCGACGTGCGCTGCTGGTGTGCGTCGTGCCCAGAATGCCAGCTGGTTGTGCCAAGGGCGCAGTTGCGCCCATTACCACTGATGGAGATCCCATTTGAGCGCATTGGCATGGATCTCATCGGGCCATTTCACCAGAGTGCACGCAGCTATTGCTTTGTGCTGGTCCTGGTGGACTACGCAACGCAATACCCGGAAGCAGTGCCGCTGCGCACCATTTCAGCGAAGAGCGTTGCGCAGGCACTGTTTCAGGTCATCTCCCGAGTCGGTATTCCGAAAGAAATACTGACCGACCAGGGCACGTCGTTCATGTCGCGCACATTGTGGGAACTGTACGAATTACTGGGTATTAAATCTATTCGGACCGGCGTCTACCACCCTCAGACTGACGGGCTGGTAGAGAGGCTGAATAAGACTTTAAAATCCATGATTCGTAAGTTCATTTGCGGTTAGACCCTCTGTTGTTCGCAGTGCGGGAGGTGCCCCAGGCCTCCACAGGATTATCTCCCTTTGAGCTGTTGTACGGCAGAAAGCCACGGGGGGTGCTCGACCTGATTAAAGAAAACTGGGAGGAAGGTCCGAGCCCTGCGAAAAGTGAAGTTCAGTACGTGCTGGACCTGCGGGCAAAGCTGCACACGCTGGGGAGGCTCTCACGGGGGAATTTGCTCCAGGCCCAGCAGCGGCAGCAACGCCTGTACAACAGAGGGGCGAAACTCAGGCAAAGTGCTTGTGTTACTTCCTTCTTCCAGTTCTAAATTACTCGCCAAGTGGCAAGGACCCTTTGTGGTCACACAGCAAGTGGGGGACGTTGAGTATGAAGTGGTACGGTCAGAAAGGGGTGGAGCCACGCAGATTTACCACCTCAACCTCCTCAAAGCTTGGAGGGAGGCGGAGACCGCTTCTCTGGTGAGCCTGGTAAGAGAGAGAGATGAGTTGGGGCCGGATGCGCCAAAATCTAACATCCTCGCCCCCTCCATTGTAGTGACCATCTCACACAGACCCAGAGGGCGGATGTTGCTGCATTGCAACAGCGCTTTGCCGACGTGTTCTCCCCCTTGCCTGGCTGTACTTCTCTCATAGAGCACCATTTTGAGATGCAGCCTGGCGTGACGGTGCGTTCACGGCCCTACAGGCTGCCGGAACATAAGAGGCAAATTGTTTTCCGGGAATTGAAGGAAATGCTGGGGTTGGGAGTAATAGAAGAATCACACAGTGCTTGGTGTAGCCCCATCGTTCTTGTGGTGAAAAAGAATGGGTCTATATGGTTCTGTGTCGATTATTGCAGAGTGAATGAGGTGTCACGTTTTGATGCTTATCCCATGCCCCGGGTCGACGAGCTCCTGGACCGGTTGGGCACCGCTCACTTTTTCACAACACTGGATTTAACCAAGGGCTACTGGCAGATTCCCTTGTCTTCAGAGTCCAAGGAAAAGACGGCCTTCTCCACTCCGTACGGGTTGTACCAATTCATTACGCTTCCGTTCGGCTTGTTCGGAGCCCCTGCGACGTCATCATTTACACATGGGCGGAGCATGTGCGGCGTGTGGCTATGGTGCTGGAGTCCCTGAGGCAGGCGGGGCTCACGGCCAACCCGAAGAAGTGTGCGGTTGGACGGAGGGAGGTACAGTGTTTGGGGTACCACTTGGGGGGCGGGCAGGTGCGACCTCAAGTGGATAAGACGGCGGCAATTGCATCCTGCCCGCGTCCCAAGACGAAAAAAGAGGTGAGACAGTTTCTGGGGCTGGCCGGCTATTACCGGCGGTTCGTACCAGGGTTCGCGGACTTGACCAGCCCCCTAACTGATCTCACCCGCAAGGGTGCCCCGGATCTGGTCCATTGGACGGAGCGGTGCCAGGCGGCGTTTTTGCAGGTGAAACGGGCTCTCTGTGGAGAGCCACTGCTGTTCACGCCTAACTTCTCCCTCCCTTTTTGTCTGCAGACTGACGCCTCGAGCAGAGGCCTGGGGGCCGTTTTGTCCCAGCAGGTAGCCAGAAGCTGACGGACCGCGAGTCACGGTATAGCACTGTGGAGAAGGAGTGCCTGGCAATCCAGTCGGTCGACTCCCTTCGCTACTACCTCCTGGGCCGCCCATTCACCCTAACATGAACTATGGAGTTCCCCAGGGTTGAGCCAGAATGCTGCAACAAATGTATTGAAATAGAGTATCAAATATTAGCTTCTCTACACTGGCTTCCTGTTAAATCCAAATAAATATCTTAGAGACCTCATAGTACCATAACACCCATATAAACCACTTTGCACTTGGACTACAGGCTTATTTGCAGTTTCTAGGTTATTTAAAAGTAGAATTGGAGGCAGAACCTTCAGCTTTCAGGGCCCATTTCTGTGGAAACAGCTTTCAGTTTGGATTCAGAAGACAGACAACCTCTCTACCTTTCAGATAATCTTTTAAAGTTTCCTTTTTGATAAAGCTTATAGTTAGGGCTAAATGGGATGAACCTACCTACCATATCACCAGAGTAGAGCACTTCGACCTTGGCCTGCTGGCTTACTTGGTAGGTTAATGGTCTGCTTGGGGAGGTGCAATCATTTGTGCTTGATTAACTGCATTTATATGTCGACTATACCTCAAAGTAGCATCAGCATGAATTTCAGTGACACATATTTCCGAGGAGAACACTGCATGAGTATGTGTTTAAAAGTGTGAAAAATAGGTGGATAAGACAATCATAATACCAAGCTCACGCAGTTGACATTAACACTTTAAAGCCGGTCGGTGCGGCAACGCTCTATTTTGCTTAACTATTTTTAAATCCCTGCAGAACCGGAACCATGTAAGCTAGCGCAATAATTTTTTTTGCATATGACACCGGAGGAGTTGTACTTACATCTCATGCCATCAGCTTGTGCTAAGTCACGGTTTCCTTCCACATATAGCTTTGCAAAAATCGCACAAAAAGCGCTTGCAGTAACAAAAACATAATATTCCAGAAACACAACTTTTCCGATTCGATCAGCTGTTCGTAACACTTCCTACATTGAAATAGATGTCAGCGTGAATGATCGCATGTCCGCCATTACCTGCCCAAAACCGGAAGTGACGTCATTTTTGCGGAAAATGTAGTTTTTTACTTGTAGGCCTTAAAAGCCAATACTGGTGTTTTTAAAAGTCATGTTTGACTTTATGCTTTTCTGAATAGTTTCTGGGATGCTTAGAACTCAAATTGCACTGATTTAAATAGTTTATTTTGATGCACATGCTGTTTTCTTTGCAAATTTGCATTATAGGATTGTTTTTCGTTTTTTCTGCAGTATATAAAAATTGGTGTATCTCAAAAATAAAACTAGGAAGACACTCAAAATAAATTTCCTGTGGTTGTAAACTATTTTTTGCAACTTTTTTGTATTTAAGGTTTTGAAGGATAAACCTCTTAAATTTCTTAGATTAGAAATATATGTAAAAAAACAAAAAAACAAAAACAATTTTCAATTTTTCTGTAGTTTATTGCACTTTTTTGCAATTTATGTTGTTACTATGGATTTAATGCATAAATATTATTAAAATTTGGGCTATAACAGTTGTATTGATGTATAAGCAACTTGAAATGCTCCCAAAAATGGCACTACAGCATGTAAAAATATAAAGTAAGCTCTGGCAGACTTGGTTCTATGGTAGGTCTTAAAGGGTTAAACTGACATCTGCAATTTTAAACTTGCTTTGTAGTAAAATAGAATAATTAACAGCAGCTGTGTCAAACTACTACCTCAGAATAATCTGGTTTTATTAAGAAATGTAAACTTATATTTATTTATTCACTTAAATTAAGTATTTGTACATTAAAAAACAATTGGCAGACAATGGATAATGGAAATCCTTTATTTAAAAAACATCAGAAAATGAAAATCTTTGTTATGTGCACTGAATACGTACAATTTCAGCCTGCTGTAGGAAGAGTAATAGTACCAAAGCTTTGATAAATTATGACTGATTTTTGCTCATTAAATATTTTTTGGTGTTCTTCTCAGGTTTAAACAATATGATAAAACACTTTGGGGCAAATATACACAGCATTAATCCAAAGCTGGAGGCCAGAATGGCAAAAATCTCCACAACCACTGTAAATTTCCCAGGAGAGCTCACATATGCTGGGATAAAGGTGATCCACACTGCACAAAATATCAGCATGCTGAAGGTGATAAGCTTGGCTTCATTGAAATTATCAGGTAATTTGCGGGCTAAAACAGCTAAAACAAAGCAAAAGGAAGCAAGTAGACCTATATAACCAAGCACAACCCAGAAGCCAACAGCAGAGCCTAATGCACATTCCAGGATGATTTTCTCCTTGTACGTGGTTAGATTTTTTATTGGGAATGGAGGGCTCATTACCAACCAAATCGTACATATTAAAACTTGAATAAAGGTGAAAGACATAACAGTCATTCTTTGCTGTAGAGGACCAAACCATTTCATTACATTACTATCTGGAAGTGTTGCTTTAAAAGCCATTAAAACCACTATAGTTTTTCCAAGTACACAGGAGATACAGAGTACAAAGGTAATCCCAAATGCAGTGTGACGTAGCATGCAGGACCACTCAGATGGTGCTCCAATGAAAGTTACTGAACATAAGAAACACAGAGTGAGAGAGATGAGCAGCAGGAAGCTCAGCTCAGAGTTGTTGGCTCGGACAATTGGAGATGTCCTGTGATAAAAGAATGTAGCCGCAGTCATAATGGCAAGAAAGGCACCTAGAATTGAGAATGTAGCTAAGATGATTCCAAGGATGTCTTGAAAGGAAAGAAACTCTATAGGTTTAGGGATACAAGTGTCTCTCTTTGCATTAGGCCAAAACTCTTTGTGGCAGGGTAAACAATCAGCAGAATCTAAATAAAGAAAAAAAGAGGAGAGGCTGCTAGGAATTTATTCATTGTAAATTGTATTTTTCAGTATAAAACGATTTTAAATACATGGACACACATTAAATTTTACCTGTAATATTACTGATCTCTCCTTCAGGACATGCTATACAGTCATAACAGCAGATGGGTTTTCCTTTCAGCAGTACTCTCCGAGTTCCCAGAGGACAACTGCCACTGCACACTGACACTGGCACCTGTGAATGAAATAAAGGAACCATAATATATTTAAATGTTTGCTATATAAGTGTAAGGATTCCATGCTCCAAAATTTAAATATTTAGATTCCTGTCCACAGACTTACATTTGTGCTATTTTCCATCCAAGTTATGTTTCTGTTAATTCTAAACTCCTTGCCCACTGGTAGTGACGCATCATACAGTCCTACAGTTACTATCTCAGTGATGCCACTCTCGTGTTTTTGCCAGTTTACCAGCTCATAGTTAGCCACAGGATCCCCATTAGCATTAAAAGACACATCATAACCATTTTGTGAAAAATTTACTTTCTTCAATTCAGTTAAAACCTGAAAGGATGAGTTAAGACAGAAAGGGAGGGGAAAGAAAGAAAAATGTTTAAAATTTAAAAAATTTATGACAATACCGCACTTCATCCATGTAAGATCAGAGATAATGAAGGAAAATGGCCTTTGTTTAATCTTACCTGTTTGGGCTCTAACTTGGTTAGTTTGTCACACTGAACTGTGACATTTTTTCCATGACACACTGCATTATGAATGGCATGTGCTATTGCATACACAGCCTTGTACACCATGTTAGTAATTCTGAGCTGAGACGTGTCAGTATATTGGCTTTTGAGGTTTTGTATGTCTTCAGTTCCATCGCACACTTTCTCGTCTACGGTAGCAGTACCTACAGAAAAACAAACAAACATAAACATATGTTTTCACCATTGAAGTTTGATCTAGATTTCCTACATTCTATTTGATAAATCTGACAAATTCTAAACATAACAGATAACAAGCCACCCAAATTAAACCTTAGAATTACTTAAATCAAAGACATTCAACCTTTGTTAATCTCATATTCATCATCAGAATTGTTAGAGTACGAGGGTTTCTTGGTTTATGAAGCAGCAGTAGCCTTTGTAACACCAAAGGTTTTTTCTGTAAGCAAGAAAACTTTCTTACTTTTTTTCAGTCTACAGTTGAATGCATCCTCCCAAAACTCAGTGAGCACCGATGAAGCAGTGATTTCAGAGAAAGAGAGATTCAGCAGGAAGTCTCTGAGACCTGGGATTACAGACTTCGGAATACCAAATCCAATGGCCCCAGCACAGAAACTGTACCTCGTTAATTCTGTGTTGGTTACCCATGACTCACTGCCTATCCACTGGTGAGGTGGGAAAGGCTCACGTGAAAGCTCCTCCAACAGGATCTTCATGTCTCCAAAAGATGCAAATGCCACAACAACTACAGCTTTAGATCTTGAGATAAAAATGCATTAAAAACATTTTTTACTGCATTATAACATGACATAAATAATGACATAATTTACTTCCACTAATTTCCACACATACAGTAATTCACATGTTATGATATAGAAACCTGCGGATAACATCTGCTACTTTTTGGATCCTGCTCTGTGGGTCTGTCCGATAGAAAGATACAGAGTATTCCACACAGATCCCCTCTTTCTGAGCTGCTTCAAGAAAAGAAGCCATGCCATTATTTCCATAATCCGAATCCGACCGAACAGCACCTATCCAAGTCCAGCCAAAGTGTTTTATCAACTTGGCTAGAGCAGCTGCTTGAAACTGGTCACTGGGAATTGTTCTGAAGAAATTTGGGTACTGCCGCTTGTCAGACAAGCATGCACATGTGGAAAAATAGCTCACCTAATAAATACAAAAAACATACACACATATATAAATAAAATAAAATATTGGACCTCTGAAAGAGCTATAGAATCAAAAATCATGAACATGCATATCTTAAATGTAAAAAAATCTGCTAGAAATTCAAATTATTTACAAGAGGAATGTTAAAGGGACTGATGAGACGTGAGATACTGATGGAAGGTGAAGATCCAGAGTCCCCAACAGCAGCCATCACCATACCAGTTTGAGAGCAGCTGTTACCGGTTGAAAATGTAGGGTCCAGGCTATTCAAAAACTGAAATGCCACGTGCACTGCAACAGGTACTAACGCACATGAATCATAGATCTGGTATCCAAGCTTAATTCCAGGTAGTAGTTCTGTACTGTTATTGATCTCTTCTATGGCAAAGACCATCGCACGTGAAAAGCGCAGTTCACGGGTATCAATGCTGCAGACAATTATGTCACTGTTAGAATTATTCTACAAAGAATAAGATCAATTTCAAGATTGATCAAGTGACAAGGACAAAAGGCTAATAAAATAAAGATATGCATATATCTTCATTTTATTCATATGCACACATACATATCTCTCTCTCTCTCTCTCTCTCTCTCTCTCTCTATATATATATATATATATATATATATATATATATATATATATGAGAGCGAGAGAGAAACTTTTTGTTTTTGTTCTCATCTTTGCTCACCCACATACAGCTTTTACTGACCTCCCTTTGCATTTCACAGCCTCAGGAATGCTGGTGTAGTTATTGTAAACTGTGTGCATGTAGGCATGCAGGGAGAATGATCCGCCAATGGTAAAATCTCCATCCATTGAGAATGCAGGTAGACGAGTGCTACCCTGCAGCTTACATGTCACAGATGAAGCCTCAGTACGAGGACGAGCTCCAGTAAGCCTAGTCCTTTGATTCAGACAATCTAGACACACAGCCAAGTCAGCAGCTGATTTTAACTGAAAAAAATGCACTGCCAATATCAGACCAATTATAAGACCTGCTACCTTCATCCCTGCCTGATGTCAGGTGTTTACATATGAGTGGTTTTTACACTCATTTATATAGGTATTTTGACAAAGTTTTTTTTTTTTTTTTCAAAAGGACATACCCTTATGTAATAGCCTTCGAATAAGTCTTTAATATAATTTCTACTGCTTATGTCCTACCTTATGTCCCCAGATTTTTTTCTTTATTTAAAAGTAACTATGTTAAATAGTATGTATGGTATTTTGTATGGTACTTTATTTTTAATAACCAAAAGGCTGTTTGGTTATTACTTTTTGCATTTTGTAAAATGAAAAGTAAAGTCTAACAACACAAACTTAATGATATAGAAACACAAGTCTTAGTTTTTGTCTACTAATTTTCAGGATCATTAAATGAAAAGAAAACCCCCAAAACAAACAAAACAAACCTTAACTTTGGGGTTTCCAAGCAACCTGTAATATGAAAACAAAACAATTTACATCATCCTGCATAATATCCTCAATGAATTCCTTCACCTTCCAATTTAGAGTGGCAGTACAGTTTTTGCTTGATGGGTACATCTGCATTACTGAGCAAAAGTGTTTAAATGTGATTTCTGATTTTCTGATATTCCTCGGGGTTATGTCAGTCAAGATCATCAAGAAAATCCAGAGCCTTTAGGAAACATCCCAGGGGTCTAGCAACCAAGGAGTTAATAAACTCAGTGACCTCGCCCACAATGATGGGTAAGTCGTCCCCAGTGTTGGGCTAGTTAGTTTGGAAAAAGTAATTAATTACAGTTACTAGTTACTTCTTCAAAAAAGTAACTGAGTTAGTAACTGAGTTACAAGATTCTAAAAGTAATGAATTACTTGAAACATAATTATTGTGTTACTTTAAAAAAGAAAAGTTTAACGCTCTGGGGTCCAGGGTATAATTGGCCATTTTCAACTACTTTTGATTTTACCTCTACATTTCACCTTTAAAAACTGTTGATTTGCCTTGTTTGGTATCATGCTTTTCAGCACAATCTCACGTGTCTGAATTTACAGTTATGTTTTCATTTTGACATACTGTATTAACACAATTGATCTAAAATCAGACAAAAATAAAATAAAATCCAAGTAGAAAAAGTTATATTTTCTACTGTAACAACCACAAACATGTTTAATTAATCATATTTCATAACTTTAAATGCAAATATAAATTGTCAAGTTTAAAATCATATGCACAAGTTTTGCAAACAACAAAGTTATTTGCAGCTATTTACCTTTTAACCCTTTTTTTAAATAACCATTTCAAACTATTTACATAACAATCAGGTGTTCCGCATTCAATATGATACAACACAAATTATTTGTGCCACTCCAAATATTTCTGTCCACTATAAAGGAGAACATCACAAGCCTGATACCTGCAGGGCTGAAAGCAGTAGGTGTATCACTCCTGTTCTCTACCTGGAGACAGCAGTCACCTCATTTTTTCTGACACACAACACAAAACTATCCACAACATTACACACTAACTACACGAGACAACACATTAACTACACACTCCAAACACGTTAAACCTCACAAATCTTTCACATCTCAAAACTCGCTCTCTCTCGCTTTTTCTGCTGTCTTTCTTTCTCTCTCTCTCTCTCTCTCTCTCGCCGTCACTCCTAAAACGTCCCCCTCTTCCTAAACAACCAAATGTCATGTTGCCATATCATTTTAGATTGGTTGACATGGTGCATTTTTCCACCAACATGAAAGGACAGGGTTTTTTTTGTTTTTGGTCATAAGCAGAGAGTGCTTGCTAGCGCTGTCCTTAGACAGTAAATGTGACGAAACTATTGACGAAAAAACGCGTATATATTGTTTATCATGACTCTGGTTTTATGTGGCCTATCAACACAATTTAAAAACTGGTATATATCACATTGTTGCTTTGTCATCTTGAAGTGGTCATGTGATTGGCTTACCACGACTACTTTATTCTTCCAAAGTCAAACAGCAGCACTCATGCGATTGTTTTGCACCCTTAGCTCCAGGTGTTGTGCCAAAAAGTGGTCATCCGGC
The DNA here is from genome assembly GCF_056152115.1 of Neolamprologus brichardi. Taxonomy (NCBI): domain Eukaryota; kingdom Metazoa; phylum Chordata; class Actinopteri; order Cichliformes; family Cichlidae; genus Neolamprologus; species Neolamprologus brichardi. The sequence goes on from NC_142117.1 coordinate 25,989,636, forward strand.
AGAAAGTGATTGCCGTACGCGGGAGCTGCTTAAAGCTGTAGCGCCCAGATTACTTACGTAGTCAGCTACTTCCATGCAACTGATATAAGATGCAGGAAGCGGAACACAGCTTCAACCGTCTGTTTGTTGAAAAATAGTAACACGACCGCACCGTATTTTCTTGTTAGTAATGGTAACAGTGTTGTAACAATAGAAATAGAAATTAGTTAGATTACTAGTTACTGAAAAAAGTACGCCGTTATTCCCATCACTGGTCGTCCTCCTCGTCCGCATACTCTGCTTTCTCAACAGAATGCATGCTAGTGGGACTCAGAAAGTTCTTTGAAGTATTCCTTTCGCCACCTGTCTATAACCTCAGTTGAATGTCAGCAACACCCCACATCGACTGTACATGTTCAGAGTGGAGCACCAGTTTCCCTGCTTGAGCCACCTGATGGTTTGCCAGAATTATTCAAGGCAGTCTGAAAGTCTTGTTCTATACCCTCACTGAACCCATCCAACACCCGAGTTGTTCCTTCAACGACTGCCCGAGCCACACTCCACAGCTACCCCTAAACTCCCACAGGCTAACCAAGCCCAATAGAACTCCTTCTTGCGCTGGCTGGCTCCCTTCCTCTCTGGTAACCACCATCTAACTCAGGGATTAGGGGTTAGCACCACAACAGGCACCAAGCACCTTGCAGCTCTTTGGAGCTGCCTCAGCAATGGAGGTGCAGAACATGGACCATTTGGGTCCCTAGCGTCCCTTGGACCTGCCAGGCTGTCCCAGTGCACCCAGATTATTTGTTTAGGTGCACCAGGCTTGTAGTGCATGCTCCCCCATCACCTGATCCAACTCAGACCAGAGTCCAGCCCTTCTTTAGGAGACTGATTCAGTGGTCCCAGTAGCCAGCTTCGATAGCCAGAAATGGGACAGCCAGGGCCTCTTCCCTGACTGCCGCTGGACACAGCCCCTACACCGCCTTCTGCTGTTTATGGCCCTACAGTAGAGTGAGTTATGCCGTTTCTTTGAGCTGCAGGACCACCTCTGTGACTTGCCAACTTATGATGCTGGATGTTACGGTACACATGGTCCAGTGTACCGTAACCGTAGTACCGTAGTGTTCCCTATTTCCCCCTTGAAGGATATTTAACAAGTTGGTGAAATTGGGGAGTACAGATTTCAAACATGTGTAGCCGAGTGGTAAATTAATAATAATATTTTTCACTTCAGTTAACCAAATATCCATTTAAGGTTCAAAAAGGGGTCTTAAAATGTTGTTTCTTTGTTTCCACGTATGGTAAGACAAGAATGTTATTGGGTAATTTAATGTTATTGCTTGCGCTATTTCTTTGGTTATCTGCATGTTGTGTGCACTTGAAGCTGTTAATTTTATAGGTTTGTGTAGTTGCATATTGTGGTCACCGTGGGGGGGGGGAGTGCTTAAGGGTTAACTGCAGTTTTCCAAAAAAACCAAGAAATGGATCTTGGGACTTCCTGTTTACTTTTCTTTTTGTTGTGGATGTGGAACGGGAATGTTGTGAAGGAGTTAAATTGTTGGTAAGGAATTGTTAAATATGCACATAACTCATTGAAACATATTGGTATAATTGTAGTGCAGTGGCAAAACGTCAGTATTTTAAGAAGATGATGTATTTCTTAAATGTATGATGCAAAGGACCTCTATGTGCAGCGTGGAGCGGCCATTTTCTCCATGCAAGGGATAAGTTGCGAGATCGTCTGTGTGCTCCAGTATTCCGAGTGAGCTGAGATTTCTGTGGAATGTAAGTGTTTATAAAAATGTGTGTAACACTTCCACATTTTTTAAAGGAGCCTTGTGTGATTTAGCTCTTTGTATTTTGTTCTGCACAGACAGAGGCCACTGCCGTATTTTTGTGTTTTGTATTTCATTTCATTTCTTTTATTCCTCGTATTGTATTGGCGCATCTTTGTTTAATCGGTTATTCTGTTACTTTGCCACGTTACCTCTCGTGCTGTCGATGTTCAGTACAAGTCCATATGGCCGCTGTTTGACAAAAGTAAAGGTCAAAGGACATTTTTTTTGGTTTATTCAGTCATCATTGACAATAAAACTGCACATTAAGAACCCCAGTAATTGTGTCCTGTGTGGCTACCCATTTCCCAGGCTACACATGTCTTATTAAAGTCCCCAGGAACAATATGGACATGTGCACTCTCTACTGTTTACTGATAATAAGTTAGATGTGGTTGAGTGCTGCGCTAACGTTAGCATTGAGGAGGAATGTAAACAATGGTAATTATGGCTATTGTTAGTTCGCGGGGTAGAGAAAAGGGGTGCGCTAAATGGACATCACCTCCAAGTCCAGTGAACAGGGACCGTCTTTTAGTCTACTGTTATGGCACCAGTCCTGAAGCACATAAGCATAGAGCCCACCAACCCTTCCCTTACTGGAGTCTTGGTTGTGGTCCTGATGGTGTAATGTCTGGCCCAGTACCTCTACTGAGGCATTAGGAATGTTTGGATGGAGCCAAGATTCAGTTACAATCAGTAGACAACACTCCTGGACAAAGCAGTTGTAGTAAATCTCTGACTGTAGCTCTTCCGTTTTGTTTGCTGGGGATCTGGCATTGCTGAGGAAGATGAATGGAAGTGGGCTGTTTGTGTTGTTGTTTTTGCAGCTGGAGATAATAGCCAGCTTTGCATGCCAGCTTTTGTTTATTCTCCCTGCACCATCTGTGCTGTTTGTTTTTTCCCAAAATAACCCATGGTGCACTCACAATCTTGGGTAAGATACTGTCAGATCTATCCAAATTAAAATCCCAGTTCAGGCTGAGGCTGATATCTATTAGTTCTTGTAACTATTAGTTCCTGTAACTAACAGACATCACCTGAAAGTTATCAGTGCATTGCAGGACAACATAACACAATGGCATAAATAACACAAAAAGGCTTACAGAGCAATTCAGTACATGGAGGATGCCATCATTATCACCCTTCACAGAGGGTTGAGTCATGCTCTTTGCTCTTTGTGAACTACAGCTCAGTGTTCAACACCATAATCCCATCCTTATCAACAAACTGGACCATCTTTACATCCCCCCTGCCACCCACTCCTCAATCAAAGATTTCCTCACCAACTGGACCGATCAGTCAGACTCATCCCCTACCTCTCCACCAAACTCACTCAGCAGTGGATCCCTGCAGGCCTGCATTCTTAGGCCTGTACTGTACACCCAGTATATTGCTGTACACCAGGGGTAAGCAACCTTTCTGATGACGAGTGCCATCTAAAATTTCCTCAGAAGTCAATGTGCCATATGATTGCATTAGCAATAAATTTAATAATGTTAATATTAACAGTTACACACTATATAGAACCACTTTATAGAATTATATTTGTTTGCAGATGTTGACAGCTATCAGCGAATAGTTATCAGCTATTTTGAAACCAAAAAAAGACACTTTTTATCCATAACAAGAACTCCATAACAGCAAATGAACTGTACAACAGAAAATTCAAATGCTATTTATGGTCTCCTCACAACAATGATAAGAAAAATAAACTGGGCCAATATAGCATGTTTGCTAATACAGAGATACACATGTTAATGTGATCTCTGGTCTCCCACTCAGATACAAAGGTCTCCGAGTGTCCAGCATTCAGACGGCTACCTGACGACACTCTTCGAAAACCTGCTCACACAGATATGTAGAGCCAAATACTGGCAATAAGGCCTCTGCAATGTTCGAAAGACAGTTAAACTTGTCAGGCAGTAATGTCCAGCAGGTGAAAATGCAAGCTCCATGAACACTCACAGCTGTGGATTCCAGCTGCTTCAATGTCGCATTAACTGGCTTTAACTCAGCCAGTTAAAGCAAGACAAATCTAGCTGCTCATTAAAGCTTTCTGGTTTGATCAGAAAATAAAACATCAAGGTTCATACACCTGAAAGTCCCAAAAATGCATTGTGAATTCTGTCTCGAGTCTACAGATTTATCCATGTATTTCCGTGGTGCTGATGCTGTGCTGAGCGGACAGCTCCTGAAGCTTTTGAAGTGTCGAAATGTGGAAAGTATTTCTTTGTGCCCCCCTCTCCCTGTTAATGCCCTACCTGGCCCCCTGGCAAAACTTCGCTAGAGCTGCCCCTGCACAGTTACCAACTGTCAGCTACTTAGAAAACCATCCTGGTGGTATTTGTCTCTCAGAAACAGTTCATAACTTCCCTTCAACTCATTCATGTCACCTAAAAGATAAACCTGTTTTTCCATCACCTGTTCAGCTCTGATGATTCAGTAAGGACATCTCCTGGTTTCATCTTCATGTTTCCCTCTCACCAAACCGACATCATGACCAGCAGCTTTTACAGCTGTGGCTCCAGCAAACATCAGCTAATACTAGAAATTAATATTAAATAAATTCTAACAACAGCTGAACAAGCTTAAACGTGCTGCTGTTGTTTAGCGCGACATCCGGCGGTTTCCTCTTTCTGGTGCAAAGTGGGCGATAAACAAACAAGAGAGAAAAGCCGATCAGCTTCATGATTGAATTAGCAACAGGAGAGAGGGGGGTAGAGAATGAGAGAAGAAGAGACAGCTGTGCAGCGTAACGACAGAATAACTCCAGCTTTGTGTCTTTTTCCATCCTAGCTGAAGTCCGGGACAAACTGTGTTCTTTTTCAGCTCAATACAAAACGCGTAATATTTTCTCTGAATGCGGGACGATTCCGTTTTTTACGGGACGGTTGGCAACTCTACTAATTAACCTTATAAAATAAAGTTCAACATCAGTAACATCATAGCACCCACCCAGCTGTATAGAAACTCCGTCATCCTAGCTAGTATGCAGTACGAGTTATTGTAACTGACTGTCAAAAGTCAGCAGAACGAAAATAAACTACACCTAAACTTGGTTTATATCTGACCCAGATAGACTGCAGGTCATAACTTCTTACCTGAAGTTCAGTTCACCTGACACTCGGACCGGTGGCTGCCTCGGGTCTCTCGTCTTGCCTCCACTTTCTCTCATCCACCTGCTGGCCTCCACCACTTGCTAATGTTACTGAATCTGTGGAAGCGCCGCCATAGCCACCACCAAACAACTGAGTTATTTTTTACACACCCGACAGCATCTGGCCAATCCACCACCTTTCATTGTTTAGACCGTTACAAAACAGAAAATACATTTTAAAAAAAAATCATTGGCCCACCGAGCAAATGCCCAGTATGCCTGATGGCCAGTCCAGCTATGGTCATGCCATCAGTTAACCCTTCGAGTGCCAGCTGCGGCACGCGTGCCTAGGGTTGCCGACCCCTGCTGTACACCAATCCACCCAACCAACCTCATTGTAACCACTGTGGTTGGGCTCACTTCTGATGGAGATGAGACAGTGTACAGAGTGGAAATAGAGAATTTGTCATGCTGGTGCTCCAAAGAAAACTTGAAGCTGAATGTTCATAAAACAAAAGAACTCATCATGGATTTCACGAGTCTCCTCTCATAAATAGGTGGAATCTGTCTCCACATTTAGGTTTCTGGGCACGCACATCTCGAATAATCTCGCCTTGACCAGCAACACTAATGAAGGCCCATCAGGCAAGTGTCCTGAAAAGGAATGACCTGAACCAGTGGCTGTCGTTGGCCTTTTTACCACTCCTCAGTTGACAGCATCAGATCCTCCCGTCCCTAAAATTGCCAATCTAGTCTTCAAATTTCTGTAAATTTAACAAAAAATGTATGTTGAGGGGGTAGGGACAAATAAGTAAATACTTCTACCTACTCCTTTTCAAACAAATAATGGAATAATATATTGTAATGATTGTGAAGGCTCATGTTTGAAATGTTTGAAATAAAAATGAACTGAACTGAACTGAACTGAATGTTTCAGTACACCATTCAATTTACTTTATTTATAATAGTTTTTCTTGTTTGTTTGTTTTATGTTCTTGCTGGTATTTTCACCACGTCTACTGACCATGCATGAAATTAATGAAAGTTTGAAATATTTTTACCAGATGCTGCAGATTAAATCCTAATATTTTGGATTTTGTTGCTGTTATTAAGTATTGAAAATATTGCTTTGGTAACTTGTCAGAACAAGAATTTTTGAACAGCAGTTGAAAACTGCTATAGAATGACTGCTATATAGCTGACAGAGCTCACTCAGCTCACATTAAATTTACATTTGCAGTCTTGGACTTGATGCTTGATACAAATGGAAATGTTAGATTAAAACCAATGAAAAATAATTCAGAGCTATATAGTGTTATTGTGAAATGTGATTTTAAATTTATTTATTTACTTAACACTGAGTTACATATTCATACATTAACATGTACAACAACAATAAAAAATGTACAATTATTTAAAAAAGTTTTCTCAGTAACAAAAGTAAACAACTCTGCTATGTGCCTGAAAGTGTGCAATTTACTTTTTGTATTTTTATTGTGAGCTAAATAAGACAAAAATGATCAGTAAGGACAGACAAACAAAAAAAAAGACAAGCAAATTCATCAAATATATTATTATAGTGTAGTCTCATAAGAGCATTATGTGGATTATTGAAATGGTAAATGAAATAATTTGATAGTCATGAAAATTTTTTCAACTATATAAAGAAATAAAAATGCTCTCAAATCACAGCCCAGAAGCCTACAGCAGAGCTCACTACCAACCAAATAGTACATATTAAAACTTGAATAAAGTTGTTCATTTACTTGTTCATTTACTTGTTATATTTCTTGTTATATTAAAAGCCCTAATCTTGTGTGATGCAAAAAAAAAGACATAGCAAAGACATAGTAATGTGGGATGAAATTTTCCAGTTATCTTTTCATGTGTTTTTTAATAATTAATATGTATTCCTTAAAAAAATTGTTTCCTGATGTGATGCAATAAAAAAAAAAAATAATGTCATTAATTGGCTCATAGTAGGAGAGATTGGGCACAGTGGATGGAGGTCCAGGCCAACCCAGAGGTCCCACCACAGCCCCAACCCATTTAGTGACATACCCTGGAACCTAGAGTGTTCCAGAGTAGGACAATCAGGAACACTCAACAACAACAACAACAATAATAATAATAATGATAATAATAATAATAATAACAAACAATAATGAAAATATTGCTGATGAATACCATGTACGAGTAACTGTTAGGAAAAAATACCAGAACTTTGTGTGTGTGTGTGTGTATGTGTGTCGATGTGTGCACATGCATATGCACAGTTAGGCAGTTATGTGTAGTTATGTGTTATGTGTAGTCAGTATCCAGAAACTGATTTAGAAAGACATATAAAATATCCAATTTCGACTTGGAATTGCAACAATAATCATTTCCAAAAAAGCTGATATACTATGATTAATTTTTGCACATTAAATATTTCTTGGTGTTCTTCTCAGGCTTAAACAATATGATAAAACATTTTGGAGCAAATATACACATTATTAGTCCAAAGCTGGAGGCCAGAATGGCAAAAATCTCCACAACCACAGTGAACTTCCCAGGAGAGCTGACATATGCTGGGATAAAGGTGATCCACACTGCACAAAATATTAGCATGCTGAAGGTGATAAGCTTGGCTTCATTGAAATTATCAGGTAATTTGCGAGCTAAAACAGCTAAAACAAAGCAAAAGGAAGCAAGTAGGCCTATGTAACCAAGCACAGCCCAGAAGCCTACAGCAGAGCCTAATGCACATTCCAGGATGATTTTCTCCTTGTATGCGGTTAAATTTTTTATTGGGACTGGAGGGCTCACTACCAACCAAATCGTACATATTAAAACTTGAATAAAGGTGAAAGACATAACAGTCATTCTTTGCTGTAGAGGACCAAACCATTTCATCACATTACTACCTGGAAGCCTGGCTTTAAAAGCCATTAAAACCACTATAGTTTTTCCAAGTACACAGGAGATACAGAGTACAAAGGTAATCCCAAATGCAGTGTGGCGCAGCATGCAGGACCACTCAGATGGTGCTCCAATGAAAGTTATTGAACATAAGAAACACAGAGTCAGTGAGATGAGCAGCAGGAAGCTCAGCTCAGAGTTGTTGGCTCGGACAATTGGAGATGTCCTGTGACGTAAGAATATAGCAGTCGTGATAATAGTCAGACAAGCACCAAGAACTGAGAATGTAGCCAGGATGATTCCTAGGATGTCTTGAAAAGAAAGAAACTCTATGGGTTTAGGGATACAAGTGTCTCTCTTTGCATTAGGCTGGAATTCCATGTGGCAGGGTAAACAATCAGCAGAATCTGAATGGGAGAAAAAAAGGAGTTAAGGTGCTTCTTGTAATTGTGGCTTTATAGATTACAAATTTATTTTTGTAATGTATTCAATGTTGAAGATTTGCATCATAAAGACATTTTACATGCACAGACAAGCATTTTACTTTACCTGTAGTATTACTAATCTCTCCCTCAGGACATGCGGTACAGTCATAGCAGCAAATGGGTTTTCCTTTTTGCAGCACTTTACGAGTTCCTGGAGGACAACTGCCACTGCACACTGACACTGGCACCTGTATAATATAAAAAGGCAGCGTAACATATGTAAATGTTTGCTATAAAACTGAAAAGATTACATTAATTTGTCCTTTGACTTTTTACTTCCGTGCTGCCCTCCATCCAGATGATGTTTCTGTTAATCTGGAACTCCTGGCCCTCTGGCAGTGACGCATCATACAGCCCTACAGTCACTATGTCAGTTATGCCAGCCATAGTTTTCTGCCAGTTAACCAGCTCATAAATAGCCACAGGATCCCCATTAGTATCGAATGACACATCATATCCATTTCGGGAAAAATTTACTTTCTTCAGCTCAGTTAGAATCTGTAAGGATGAATTGAGACATAGAGGGAGTGGAAAAAATAAAACAATATTCGAACAACTAAAGGTAATGTTTCACTTAAGGTTTCTTAGAGACAGTGAAACATGTTGGCAATGACTGATTCATTTTTACTGACCTTCTTGGACTGTAATTTGGTTAGTTTGTCACACTGAGCTGTGACATTTCTTCCCTGACATAATGCATTATGAATGGCATGTGCAATTGCATACACAGCCTTGTACACCATGTTACTAATTCTAAGCTGAGATGTATCAGTGTACGGGGTTTGGAGAGTCTTTATATCTTCAGTTCCATTACATACTTTCTTTCCTGCAGAATCACCTAAAAATAAAAAAAGGCACCAAAATGACAGACAACTGAATTCATGCATTTAACATCATATATTTGAACATATCACTCAACAAACAAAGAGTCACATTTGAGAAAAGGGGCCACGGTAATAGTGTCGGCTGACTGCCTAAACTTGACCTAAAGGTTAAACATATAGATTGTGATTTTTTTGCAGTAACGGACCTTTTTGATTATGTTGGATTTGAAATTGCTTAGATTATAAAAAAGAACATGTCTGGACTTTTTAAGACCAGACATTTTACAAGAAACTCTAACAACCAAGAAAAACAAAAAATGTTTCTCACTTTCTTTTTTTGTGCAGTTGAAGGAATCCTCCCAGAACTCAGTAAGCAATGGTGATACAGCCACTTGAGCAAAAGAGAGATTCAACAGGAAGTTTCTGAAACCTGGGATTACAGATTTCTGAATTCCAAATCCAATGGTCCCAGTAAGAAAACTGTACTTCCTTAATCCCGGGTTGGTCACCCATGACTCACTGCCTATCCACTGTCGAGGTGGGAAAGGCTCACGTGATAACTCCTCAAACAGGATCTTCATGTCTCCTGAAGATGCAAATGCCACAACAACTACAGCCTTTGACCTTTAGAGACAAAATAATTTTTTTGACTGTCTCATAACATCATGAAAGATTACATTAAATAAATGAAACTAAATTCCACATGTCATATAGAAACCTGCGGATAACATCTGCTACTTTCTGAATCCTGCTATGTGGGTGGGTCCGATAGAAAGACAAAGAGTATTCCACACAGATCCCCTCTCTCTGTGCTGCTTCTAGAAAAGATGCTATGCCGTTATTTCCATAATCTGAATCTGACCGAACAGCACCTATCCAAGTCCAGTCAAAGTGCTTTATCAACTTGGCTAGAGCAGCAGCTTGAAACTGGTCACTGGGGATTGTTCTGAAAAAACTTGGGTACTGCTGCTTGTTAGACAAGCATGTACATGTGGCAGAGGGGCTCACCTAAAACAAAAGAAGACAATGTAATCCTATAAGAACTGCATATGTGCATGCATATTTTAAACACCTAGTTTGACAAAAACTTTAAGTATTTACTTGAGGAATGTTAAATGGACTGATGATTCGTGACATGCTGATGGATGGCGTAGACCCAGACTCACCAACAACAGCCATCACCATACCTGACTGGGAGCAGTTTTTGCCAGTGTGAAACACAAGGTCCAAGCTATTCAAAAACTGAAATGCCAAATGCACTGTCATGGAAACTGATGCACATGAGTCATAGATCTGATACCCAAGCCTGATTCCGGGCAGCAGTTCTGTATTGTTGTTAATCTCTTCTATGGCAAAGACCATTGCATGTGACAACTGCAGCTCATCGGCATTTATGCTGCAGGCAGACAGTCAACTCACTGTTAAAATTGTAGGCTACATAGATTTTGTTAAGATGAAATTTCATACAGATAACACACAGTAAGAAAGATTACCATTACAATACATGAAAAATGTTCATTAATTTTTCCATACTGACCTCCCTTTGCATCTTACTGGCTCAGGCATGATGGTATAATCATGGCTCACTGTTTGCGTGTAGGAGTGAAGAGAGAAAGCACCCCCAATAATGAAGTCCCCATCCATTGAGAATGCAGGTAGATGAGTGCTACCCTGCAACTTACATTTCACAGATGAAGCTTCAGTACCAGCCCAAGCACCTGTAACGCTACTCCTTTGATTCAGACTATCCAGAGACACACCCAAGGCAAAAACTGAGTTCAGCTGAAACAAACACAGAGCAGATACCAGACCAATTAAAAGAACTGAGACTGCCATCTCTCCCTGATGTCAGGTATGTGTGTAAGTGGTATTTATATAGGGTTTTAGAGAAAGGGCTCTGCTCTACGCCTTCAAGAGGACATGATCTTACGCACTAAGAAATATTAAAAGAAGCTACAATTGTAAAGTCTCACTCTGCTACTACCACCTAGTGGACAACATGATTAAATAAAATATGAGCACTTCATCTTTTACTGTCAGCTGAAGACATTTGAACTATAGCCTAATCACAAAAACACATTTTAAAATACTAACAACTTAAAAAAAGGCTAATACTAATATATACACCAAAAATGAAAAACATAACCATGACTGTTTCTATTAGGGCTGGGTATCGTCACTGATTTCTAGAATCGATTAAATTCCGATTCCCAATGTCCCGAATCGATTCGATCCACGATTCGATTTAATTCGATTCAATTCGATTTGAATTTGGGAAATTTTGACAGTCAGAAATATTATAATTCAGATCAGTACATTTACATATTTTTGTATCTATAAAAAGGAAGCTGACACACGCAACACTTTAACAAAGGTGTAAGCATCACAGCAGATGCCTTTGTGTCAAAGTAGCTGAAGATAAAATACAGAAAAACATGAAGGCGATTTTCCTGGCCTGGGATTTTATAAAAATATTCTGCAGTACATCAAAAACAAAAGAAAACCATTATTCAACATATGAACATTACCTCTGAAGTTACAGCGGTTTTATTAGAGACACGGCTAAGCGTTTTGCATTTTGCATAATTTTAAAAAGTTTAAATTTGTTCAGTATTGAACGGCAGAAATTAGGTTTTCTTTTCGGAAGTATATAAAACGAAAAAAAAAAACCGTCGGCTGACAGCGCTGTAAACAAGGTAGACTTGTGCGTAACAAGCAAGCGAATGATGCAGAAAACAGTACAGAGAGAGAGGGGGAGAGAGAGAGGGAGAGAGAGAGCGAGCGCGAGAGAGCTGTGCATCGTCGAAGCAAAACAGTAAAAGTAAGAGTGAATACATGACGATGTTTATGTGACGCGTAGTTTGGATCTTCTTTTGCTGCTGGTTCGGTCAATATTGTTTGGAGAGACATCAAACTAACAGCTTTAGAATCAGCGCATAAAGGGCGTAAACACAAAGCGCGGACCCGCCGACAGATCAGAATCAGCGAGCTGTCGGCTTTCAGCCCCGACTGTGAGAAAGGCGACATCTAACTGATTCTGATCCGCGGGTTGCGCTGTGTGTTTACGTCTTTGTGCAGAATCCGTGTTCCTGCTCTCATTTACTGTCTTAGCTGTTTGGTGGTTGTTGAAATTTTGTGAGATTTCACCTGAGATTCTGGCATTTCGGGCAAAATAAATTTATATTAAAAAATCGATTCAGGATTTTAATGAATCGATTTTACGTTATCCAAGCCAGAATCGATTTTAATCGATAAATCGATTATAAAAACCCACCCCTAGTTTCTATTATATTCTCTGCTGTTTTCCTCTTCTGGTTAAAAATACCTTTTCTCTTCAGTGTCAGCCAGTACTTGCCGAGATAGAATTGCTCTTACTTTAACTGGAATCACAATGACAATTTAAGGTGCTCTGATCAGCGTTGTTGTTGCTATATAAAAAAAGTAAAGTAAAAACATGGAAGCAAACATCAGCAAGAATGGGTGACTGAACTGGAGATTTAGGTTCCACGGGCATGTATAAGGGCCAGTACTCCTTAGATTCCTCTGAGTGGTCACTGACTTCGGAGCCAGCTGTACAGAATAAGCTTAACATACAATCAACAAGATACATGTCTACGTTAGCCAATGTGCAAGCAGCAGGCCCGGCTAATGTATGCATCGCCTCAATGTAGGGATGCACCGATACCGATACCGGGTATCGGCCTCGATACCACATTTTCTAAAGTACTCGTACTCGTTAAAAGTCCCCCGATACCGGGGACCGATACCACGGTCTGAGACCTGTCTATGTTTGAGCGGCATGTAAGGCACAGGCGCCGAGTAGTGGTGGGATTTCCGGCTCTTTTTAGAGAACCGGCTCTTTCGGTTCGGCTCACTAAAAAGAGCCGGCTCTTTCGGCTCCAAACCAGCTCTTCAGGTTGTTTTGTTGCTTTAATTAATTTATTATTAACAATAATATAAAATTATGCACAATAGGAATTACTAATGTAAAAAATAAGTAGTTTTATTTATATATGTTTATATATAAATATATGCGGTGGCCCCTAGAGACAAAACACATACGAGCTCCAAAACACATTTCTAGCATGAACTGAACTTCCAAAACAGAGCTACCTAGATCACTTAAATTACACAATTGAAAGCATGAAAGCATATGTGTATTGTTTGTGTATTTATACACAAGCATTCATATATAGTCAAATAATTTAAAAAAAAAAAGTTTATTTACCTGTTACTACCACACACCAAATCCAGTCGTTGGTACTTGCTGGCTTGTGTAGCCACTAGGTAACAAAAGCTCAACACTGACACTAGCATCCTGGAGCACTTCTGTTGTCTTTTGTACGTGTTTTGAGTTTTTATGTGCTTCTGAGCTTTTACGTGTTTTGGAGTTTGTACGTGCTTCGGAGTTTTTACGTGTTTTGGAGTTTGTATGTGTTTTTACATGTTTTGGAGTTTGTACGTGCTTTGTCTGTAGGGGCCACCGTAAATATACTTTTATTTATTCACTTCACATAAAATGTAATAAATAAATTATATAATACAAAAATCAACTATTCACATTTCAACTTTTAACTATTTAAATTTTCAGCTTTTTCCTTTTACAAATTTAAAGTGAAACAACACAAAACACTGCAAACCACAACACAATTAAATATAAATTATAATATGAAAACAAAAAGAAGATGCACATTCTCTGTCATATGGGCCTGCATGAATAAGCTTTCTGAATCCTTTATCATCTGCAACTGAAAATAGTTGTGGATGATCACTATACCTTTCTAATGTGATGTTGTTGTCCCTGGCTCTCTTTCTCTGTCTCTCCCTCCTGCACTGTTCCTGTGCTACTGAGTGTAACTACTGCCCCTCCCCCCTCTGCCCAGCGCAAAGCACAAGGCTCGCATGCGGAGTGAAGCGGAAAAAAAGTGCGAGAGAGAGGGTGAGAGAAAGGTGGGGAAAAAAACCACGGCTCATGATAAGGAGCCGGCTCGCATCATTCACATCAGTAAACCGGCTCTAAGAGCCATTTCGTTCGCGACCAACCCATCACTAGCGCCGAGTGCCCGCCCCCAGGCCCCGGCTGCAGCTCAGAGCTGAGAGAAGGGAAGGCGAGACAAGTCAGCCGTGTGGAACTATTTCAAAGTGAACGAAGACGCGAAAACAAAGGCGGACTGCAAATTGTGCTCAGCGAAATTGTCCAGAGGAGGCTCAAAAGGTAGCGCATTAACACAAGCAATTTAATCGAGCACCAAAATCCCAACATGACAACGAGTACAAAGAGTTTACCCACGCTTATTTACCCATGCTTATTAGCACAGAGGAGCATAGCTGATGCTATAGCAGTGGGACGGGAAATAGTTGGGCATTTTAAACATTCCGCCTTAGCCTACTCCTTCCTCGAGGACATTCAGGGACAGCTCAACCAGCCAATAAAGAGACTGCAGCAGGACGTACAGACGCGCTGGAACAGCACGTATTACATGCTCCAGTCCCTCATTGAGCAAAAGCGAGTGCTGGGCGTGTATGTGTCCGAGCACAAACTCCCTGACTATCTCACCGCTCACCAATGGGCTCTTATGGAGACGACTGTTGCCATCCTCGCCCCCTTTGAGGAACTAACTAAAAAAGTGAGCAGCTACGACGCACTAGCCTCTGATGTCATCCCAGCTGTGACTGTGCTTGTGAGACTTCTAAACAGAGAAACAGACGAGTAAATACCTCTCAGCCCCATGTAGCAGTGTGGAAAGTGAAAGGCCTTTCAGCTCAGTGTCACACATTATAGATGAAAACAGAAACAGTGTGACTGCTGATAATGCAGAAAAGCTAATTTTCTTTAAAAAAAACCCTGCCACTCACTTTTTCTCTCCATTAAGTGAGTCGGCGAGTACTGAAATGCAAGTACTCGTACTCGTTTCCAAAAAAGTGGTATCGGTGCATCCCTACCTCAATGTGATATTTTAAGCTGAAGAAGAAAATTCTTTCTTCCACAATGTGCATAAGACTTTATGTCAGTCAACTGTTCAGTCTTGTTATTTTTTTAATACTCAAATTTCCCATCAAGAGGGCCAATGTGCATTTATCATCTTTCCAATTGAGTTGATTGGTTTAGCTGCTCATCACTACCAGACTGCCCATTTGCACATGTGCGAATGTAACTCTACTTGGACAAACTGCCCGAAATGTGTTGACAGAAATATTTCAGGGATTTTGAGTCATTCTGCACTCCAGATGCATTAATTGCATTATTTATTTATTTTTAATTATCACTGATTAATCTGTGTTAACGTGTTAATTTTGACAGCACTTTTATGGCCTTTATTGGGGGTTTTTTTTTTGTTTTGTTTTTTTACAAAAATAGCAACTATGTCTTCTCTACAAAAATGCCGCGGGGGCAGCAGCAGAAAAAAAATTTAAGTTAGTAATGCCGAATTTATTGATTCTACTACTTGCTTTACTTCTCTACTTTACTTGCACTAAATCTTGCATAGTCTGGAAGTTGTCCAGAAGTTGACATTGTCATTAGGGTATTCTTTATCTAATGAGCTAATATGTACCTAGAAAGTGGATGCCCTGTCATAAAATATGCATGTGGGTGGTGCTATACTACAATGAAAAAGAAACCAGAGGAGATATAAAATGAGGTAAGCATTCATTAAGATAAGAAAAGTGGTGTAAAGAGAAAGAGTCAATATGGGGCCATTTTTTGACACATTGAAGTTCTTGTATTTCTTTGTGATCATGATTTACTTCTCATCCCACTTTTTCATCTCAGAGTCTCTTTTCTCAACCTGCAAGTTAAGGAGACAGTTTTATCTTAATGGAATGCACAAACCTGGAGATGTGATTTTGGGGGGGCTGTTTGAAGTTCACTATACCTCTGTTTTCCCTGCGCTAACGTTTACCTCGGAGCCAAACATGTTGAGTTGCCAAGGGTAAGTACTATAGTCATACATTAAATGCACCGATTCATGAAAGCAAACATTGGAGCAGATTTTTATACTTTATGTTAATTTTCAATATTGAGTTTTTGGGGTTTTTTTGTTTTGTTTTTTACAAGGTTTGACCCTCCTGGATTCAGGCATGCCATGACAATGGCCTTTGCTATTGATGAAATCAACAAAAACTCAAATCTGCTACCTAATGTGACTCTTGGATACAGTCTTTATGACAACTGTGCCACACTTGTAATTGGATTCAGTGCTGCATTATCATTAGTCAGTGGTCAGGAAGAAAAGTTTCTGCTTCACGAGAACTGTTTGGGGACCCCTCCAGTTGTAGGGATCGTGGGTGATTCCTTCTCAACATTTTCTATTGCAACCTCTGATGTAATAGGTTTATTTAAAATGCCAATTGTAAGTTTCCTGTCCTGTATTTTACATGTGCTTTTGCCATGCTGTATAAACGTTAATGTTTCTCACTAGGGTGAGAAATGACAAAATGAAAAAAATAGGAAATATACATTTTATATTAGTTCCAGCTTCTCAGCAGCAATCTGTTTTGATTTCAATTGTGTTTTTTGATAGGTGAGCTATTTTGCAACATGCTCTTGTCTAAGTGACCGTCATAAGTTTCCGTCTTTCTTTAGAACCATTCCAAGTGATGCCTTTCAGGTAAAACTTTCTTCTACAAAGAGCAAATGTATTTTACAGCAAGTGCATTGATGTAAGTTACCCCGAACTAAACAACGCAGTTTTTTATTTATTCATTTATTTTTTCAATTTTTCATTTTTTTCTGGATTACATACTGTGCAAATTGATTAGAAAGAAAAACTGTGATTATGTAATTATATTGTTTGCACTGAAATATAATTCAAGCCTTAACTAAGAATTTCTCTGGTCTTTATGTAGGTTCATGCAATGATTCGAATTCTAAAACACTTTGGGTGGACGTGGGCTGGTCTGCTGGTAAGTGATGATGATTATGGAGTCCATGTAGCGAGATCATTTCGACAAGCGTTGGCTCAGTCTGGTGGAAGTTGTCTAGCCTACTCAGAGATTTTGCCCTGGGGTGAAAACTCAGCTGAACTAAGGAGGATTGTTGAGGTGATGAAGAAGTCCACAGCACGTGTGGTAATTGTCTTTGCACATCAAATCCACATGATTCAACTAATGGAGGAGGTATATCTAAATCAAATTGTATTCATCAGCCGCCTCTTGCTTATTAATTAGAGATGTAAATTATATTACAGACATTATATTCATGCAAATGGCATGCTGTGTGGTCAAATGTTTATGGATGTTGGAGGTATTTCCATTCTTTGTTGTGATCAGTGATGGGGTCATTAATCAAAAAAAGTAATTTATTACACATATTTTCCAGCTCACTTTTCTTAAAGTAATGTAGTATGCTACTTAATTACTCTCAGGAGAAAGTAATTCTTTTTACTACTTGCTACATTACTTTTGCGTTTCTCTGTTTTTTCTCTGTTTCATAATTAGCATTTTAGGCTACAGCCCCACACACCAGCACAACTCCTTATCCAAATTAGGACACACATATAATCTTTCTCTTTGTATTTAGGGTAGGAAAACAAAGCCCACAACACAAAGCAAAGATGAAAACAGCACAAAGAGACTTCAAAGTTATTGCCACAGAGACTCTACTTTAGAAACATGAACAGATAGAATAGGAGGCTACAGCCTGCTCGTGACTGGTTTTGTTACCTTTTGAAGTTCAAGGTCTGGTTGCTGGGCTGGGGTCATCATTCCCTCAGTTTTAACATCATGCTTGATTTTTGGCTAGTTTAGCATTAGCATGCTATCTTTACAGATGCTTGTAAAGATCTGAAGTTGTGTTAGCAGGATGAGGCAGTTGTTTTTGCTCAGGTTGAAGTTTGCACTTTACCGTCATGCTCATGTCCTTTTGGGCAAAAAAATAAAAGTAATGTCCATAGTGGATATGAAATTACTTTCATTAAACTGTGCCACTATCTTCCTCCTCCGTCACATGAACCGAAATCAGCTGGTTGTTGCACATGTGCAAAAAAGAACCAATAAGCATAATGCATAGCAAGTAAACCAACATTTCCCACCACTACTGGGATCTCAATTTCCATCCTTGTATGTAATGATTTCAAGATTTGTAATGATTCAATCCTAGACTATGTACAGATTCTTTTTGTTCCTTATATTTCTAAATAGGTGATAAAGCAGAATGTAACAGGGCTGCAGTGGATGGCTAGTGAAGCCTGGACAACAGCAGCTGTACTCCAAACAACCCGACACATGCCATATCTGAGTGGCACTCTGGGCATTGCCATCCGTCGAGGAGAAATACCAGGGCTCAGGGATTTTCTAATGAAAATGCATCCTGACATTTATGACAGCAATAACAATGGAAATAGCATGGTAAGATTGTAACTTTAAAATATACTTGTACTCACAAAATTTAAAAAAAATGAAAATATCTTTTTTAAGACTGTTTGAAATATTTTTCAGGTAAGACAGTTTTGGGAATACACCTTTCAGTGTAGATTTGCTCCACCTCCATCAGGTTGGTTACAAGGTGGGGGAGCACTCTGCACTGGACAAGAAGAACTAGCAAATGTGGAGACTGAGTTTTTGGATGTTTCTAACCTCAGGCCTGAGTATAATATTTACAAGGCTGTGTATGCTCTTGCATATGCCCTTGATGACATGCTACGCTGTGCACCTGGGAGGGGGCCTTTCAGTGGGCACAGCTGTGCTACTTTGCAAAAATTAGAGCCATGGCAGGTGTGGTATTGGTTAACACACTAACATTTATTTTTATTGTTGTAAAATTCAGCTCCTACACTCATGTGAAAAAGAATGTTTAAATGGGACGTTATACAGTACTGTGAAAAACTAAGTACACTCTTTCAATTCGATTGAGTTCAGTTGAGTTTCATCTATATAGCGCCAAATCACAACAACAGTTGCATCAAGGCCCTTTATATTATAAGGTAGACCCTACAATAATACATACAGAGAAAAACCCAACAATCATATGACCCCATATGAGCAAGCACTTTGGTGACAGTGGGAAGGAAAAACTCCCTTTTAATAGGAAGAAACCTCAGGCAGAACCAGGCTCAGCAAGGGGCGGCCATCTGCCGCAACCGGTTGGGTAGAGAGAAGGAAGACAGGACAAAAGACATGGTGTGGAAGACAGCCAGAGATTAATAACAAGTATGATTCAATGGAGAAAGGTCTACTAACACATAGTGAGTGAGAAATGTGACTGAAGAAGAAACACTCATTGCATTATGGTAATTCCCCACCAGCCTAGACCACTACAGGAGGATTCGGGTTCACCTGATCCATCCCTCTATATGCTTTAGCAAAAAGAACAGTTTTAAGCCTAATTTTAAAAGTAGCGATTGTGTCTGTCTATCTCCTGAATCCAATTCGGAAGCATGGTTCCACAGAAGATGGATCTGAAAGCTGAAGGCTCTGCCTCCCATCCCACTTTTAAATACGCTGGGAACCACAAGTAAGCCCTCTCTCTTTTGATTCAATAGCTTGGAGAACCACCTTTAGTAGCATTAACTTGGAGCAATCAATTTCGGTATGATTTATCAATGTCTCACATTTTTGCAGAAGACTGGCTCTTTTTTTTAACAACATTGCTTTAGTTATTTTGATTTTGTGGGTATGTTTATGTACAGCACTTCATCCATTGCAACACTTTAGTTTTCTTCAAATTGTACTGTCACAAACTTACACATTTAACATGATAATTTAATCTTGTAGAATCTGTAATGTAGATCTTGGGTTTTTGGAAATTCTGTAAGCAGTGCATAGTCCGACTTTCAGGCAACCTTGCTGGGACGCACTCTCCTGGGAAGAATTTGGCATTGTGTTAACACACGTAAATGCTCTAGTACACCAAACTTCTGAATCTCCTATTTTTATAGAGGTGGTCACACTTGCTGATGATCAGTTAATAAAGTACATGTGAGTAGCAATACCTTTCTGCTACTTGCCCTTTTAATTCCTATGGAAATAGTAAGAGTGTTCCTGTGAACTTCTTTTTCACATGAGTAATTGGTGTTAAAGACAGATTTTGGAAACACAAGATTTTATTAACATTGTCGTTAGAACATAGTTATTTTACATGTGTGAGATGAGCAAATTTATTTGCAAAATAAAAATGAATAACTGCACATTTGACTAGACATTGTGGTGACTAAAGATTGTTTTTTATTTCAATTGACTGAAATTAAAAATGTTGCAAATTCTGTTATTCCACAAGTTGCAATGCCAAACTAAACTATCCTTAGTTGCTGTAATAAAATCAGTTGAGAATTAAGAATGATCAGTTGAGTCTATAATCAAGTCTCCTTTTCACATCCCTTTCAATGATAATCTCTTGATCTTATTTTTTTTAGTTGATGCATTATTTGGAAAAAGTTCACTTCACTACTCCATTTGGAGATGAAGTGTCATTTGATGAAAATGGTGATGCCTTGCCAATATATGATATCATGAATTGGCAATGGCTACCTGATGGAAGTACGAAGATTCAGAATGTGGGCGTGGTTAAGAAGACAGCCTTGAAAGGTGAAGAACTCAGACTTGATGAAGACAAAATCTTCTGGAACTCTGACTCTAAACAGGTTACTTCTGTTTAATGTTGTTTTTAAATAGTTCTGTGCGACACAGTACAATACAATAATGTTGTGTACAATATATGTGGTATAACTAACCTTGCAGCCAGTGCAGTCAGTGTGCAGTGTAAGCTGTCCCCCAGGTACTCGCATGGCTAGAAAAAATGGGCAACCTGCGTGCTGTTTCGACTGTGTGCGTTGTTCTGAAAGAAAGTTCAGCAATGACACAGGTTAGTATCATAAAATTTTTCTGATATAAGCAGTTGGTTCACTAGGGTGAACGCTGAAAATACAAAAAAATGTATCTTCCACTTTATACTAGATTCTTTGGAGTGCACCAGTTGTCCCGAAGACTTCTGGTCAAGCCCTCAACGTGATCACTGTGTTCCTAAGAACACAGAGTTCCTCTCCTACCATGAACCTCTGGGTATTTGCTTGACAACTGCTTCATTGTTGGGTACATTTATCTGTGCTGTGGTCTTGGGGATCTTCACTCATTATCGCAGCACACCTATCGTCCGTGCCAACAACTCAGAATTGAGCTTCCTGCTTTTAGTATCACTGAAACTATGCTTCCTGTGTTCACTGTTATTCATCGGACGACCAAGGCTATGGACATGTCAACTGAGACATGCAGCATTTGGGATCAGCTTTGTGCTTTGTGTCTCATGCATCCTGGTGAAAACAATGGTTGTTGTGGCAGTGTTTAAAGCCTCAAAGCCAGGAGGGGGAACCAATCTTAAGTGGTTTGGTGCTGTACAGCAGAGAGGGACAGTATTAGTTCTTACTTCAATCCAAGCAGCTATATGTACTGCTTGGCTGATATCCTCCTCACCAGTTCCTTATAAAAACACTCAGTACTACAATGACAAAATAGTTTTTGAGTGTGTAGTTGGGTCTACAATTGGCTTTGCAGTGCTACTGGGTTACATTGGTGTACTGGCTATCCTTAGCTTTCTGCTAGCATTTCTAGCCAGGAATCTTCCAGACAACTTCAACGAGGCCAAACTCATCACTTTCAGCATGCTGATCTTCTGTGCCGTGTGGGTGGCCTTTGTTCCTGCTTATGTCAATTCTCCAGGTAAATATGCAGATGCAGTAGAGGTATTTGCCATTTTGGCCTCAAGTTTTGGCCTATTGGTGGCACTGTTTGGACCAAAATGTTACATAATCCTGCTGAAACCAGAGAGAAACACAAAAAAGGAAATAATCGGTCGTGGCACGGCAAAGTCATAAGGTATCAGTTTTCAGCAGTCTTAACTAAAATGAATGCACTCTTTTTAAGTGCATAGGTATTAGCATTACTGTTGCTTTGTATTTGCATTCTTGCTTTTTTTTAACCATAGTATATACTGGATTGCTTCCTCCCTGAAGAAGAACCAGTATATTGAAATGTTGGCTTTGTAGAAGGGTTTCAAGAATTAAATTATTACATTAATGATTAAATGACTGTTGTAATTGTTGTTGTACTTGTGATTCTTTGTATTACTATTATTTATTGTTATTTGCCTGACTGCATTTGCGAGGGTTTGAAATATATGAAAAAAAATCATTTGTCTATGCTGATTTTCTTTCTAAGGAAAAAAAAATGTATGAATGTACTATTGCTGTGTGATTTATTACTATTACTGAAGGCTACTCACAATACCAATACCAACTAGACTTTTAAATCTTAATATAAAATGAGTAACAGTAGGGTGGACATTACGTAAGGCTGCACTTACAGCGATCTCGTATAGAAAACTATTCCATACATATAAAACAGGTCCGCGGCTCCAAACCGTAGTAAAGGGACCTCTGGCTAATACGTCGGGTTCTGTGTCGGACTCGTAGCTGGGAACTAGCTTTACTTTGTTGTCTGGGTCAACTTTGCTAGCGAGAGACAGAGAGAGGCATTGAAAGGCTGCTCCAACAGAACTTATTGTTTCGGAGGAAAACACAAACACAGTGTACAGTCCAGTCTTGGCAGCTTGCTTACAACTGAGCTCATCAGGCACTCTTTTTGGCTGCTGTGGTTATTATTATATTTACATGCTTCCAGCTCCCGTTTCTGATCGGTGACAACTCATACTTTTTGACTCTCCTTTTTCTCCCTCCCTCGCGCTCACAGACACATAACGTGTATAGCAGTATATTCTCCCTGCGGAACGGAATACACTGCCCATGAGGCTACATTCTTTAGGGCTTTAGGGCTATTAAAGGGCTATTAAATACATTTTTGAGTAATAATTAAAAAAAATATTTCTTCACTTCATTATGCGGACGCAAGTAGAGGTGACATAGGCCACGAGATTGAGACACAGGAATTAGGGCTTCTTAATGCATATTTTGTTTGGGTTTCCACCGGTGTGGAATTACCAAAAATAGAGAGGGCATAGCCTAACATATGAAACAGGAAAAGGGGGCCATGTAATCCATGGAATTGTTTTTTTTTTTCTATTTCAGTTGTGTTCTGTTCAACTTTCATTGGGATTTGTGTGGTTTTGCAACCTGTCTGGATTGACTACGAGAAGGCCTATGACTCAATGCACCACAACTGGATCCTGGAATGCCTAGAACTGTACAAGATCAAAAGGACCATGAGAGCCTTCATCAGGAACTCAATTGGGACGTGGCGTCTAAAACTAGAGGCCAATTTCACCATCAAGTGCGGGATCTATGCAGAACAGCTCTGTCCCCACTGCTGTTCTGCATAGGCCTAAACCCACCTCCGTGAGATCACTAACAAGACTGGATACTGATACCAATTATGGAGTGGAACAATTATCAGCCACAGGACGGCTACAAGTATCTGCCCACAGGCAAATGGAAACCACTCAGAACTGCTAGAAAAATTGCAACCACTAAGTACCTGTAGAGGGTCAGGCCTTCCCCGAGGAGTCAGTTGAACGGTAAGAACAACATCCGGGCTATCAACACCTACACCCTGCCCATGATCAGGTACCCTGCTGGGATAGTAAGCTGGCCAAAGGAGGAGATAGAAGCCACTGACCCCAAATCCCCAAATACCCCAAATCCAGCACTCTGAGGCTGTATGCTAAGTGGAAGGAAGGAGGCCGGGGACTCGTGTAACAGGCAGGGAAAATAATCACAGACCCCTCACAAGCAGACTTTTTGATCTGCTGCCCTCTGGCAGACGGTATAGAAGCCTGCAGACCAGGACCACCCGACACAGGAACAGTTTCTTTCCCCTCGACATCTCCCTCCTAAACAGTTGAACTGTCACACTGCTTCACACTGCTGGTGTGCAACTGCACTGTATGCACACTCCGTGTTATTCATTTCTATTTGATTGATTTCCGTACGGCCGCCACTGAGGCAGGTGAATTTAACCTGCAGGGAAATTTCCTGCAGTCTTTAAACGGTGCTTTGAAGGATCAGCTTGCTTCCCAGGATGGGACCGCTTCCTTTTAGGTGCTTACCTCTCTCTCTCTCTCTATCGACAATCATTTGTGTGTGTAAGAGAGAGAGAGACCCTAGCGCATGTTCCTTCGTGGGCGCAAAAAGGGAAACACAGTCGCCCAACAATAGTCTCGGGGATACCGGTGGGCGGTTCACAGATGGAAACAGAATCCTGGCTTCAACTCACAGTCACCTTAGAAATAAATCAGACCACACTTGTTTAGCAAGCCTTAATAGATTCTGGTTCAGAGCAGAACCTCATAGATCTGAGTTTTGCAAATTGGGTTGGTATTCCGCTGGTGCATTTACAGACCTGCATTCCAGCTTGCGCATTAAATTATCAGGTATTCACTCTAATTTCCCACATTACCAAAACTATCACATTAACCCTGTCGAGGCAGGCATTGCCGATTTGCAACAGTTAAAAACTAACAACCTGATTACCCCACATACATATTTTATGAGTTTTTTTTACTCAGAAGTACCACTGCAGGACTTGGTTGTGTATTAGCAACAAAAAGTTTAATTTGAGCCTGAGAGGGTTAATGACTTCAGGCAATCACTAGGAGAGCAGCTCTTTTTATGCACTTCCTTCCCCAGATTACCCTTACCCTCGATTTTCTGTGGTTGAAACTACATAGTCCTCACCTTGATTGGGACGGGTAGAAAGTGGAGTCTATTTTGTCACTCCAACTGCTTAAAGTCAGCCTGTGCACCTGGTCCTGATGAGGTTGCCCCGTGAGCGAGAATTCACCCAATATCGCTGGCGTCCCCTCTCTGTATCAAGATCAAGGTATTTAATAAAAGTAAGCTGCAGCCCTTGCCGCCCCAAAGGCCATACTACATGCATGATTAACTTACTTCCCGGGTGCACCACTAGCAGGTTGTATAATCCATCCAAACCTGAACGTTTAGCTATGGAGAAATACATCCGGAAGTCTCTAGCGTCGGGCATCATACGGCCATCCTCTTCCCCAGTGGGAGAAGGTTTCTTTTTTGTTGTGAAGACAGTTGGAAGACTGCTCTTAATTGATTGTTCTGTTTTTGTGTCTTTATTCTTATTTCTACA
Organism: Neolamprologus brichardi; assembly: GCF_056152115.1. NCBI lineage: Eukaryota > Metazoa > Chordata > Actinopteri > Cichliformes > Cichlidae > Neolamprologus > Neolamprologus brichardi. The sequence continues at coordinate 26,014,798 of NC_142117.1, forward strand.
CACACCGTTGCTTTTCTGGGATATATGTTGTCTGGGTGACAGGTGAAGACTGACACCATAAAAGTCAAAGCTGTCACAGAATGGCCAGTGCCTAGTGTTAGGTTTTGTATTGTTGATTGTCATTTATGCTTAGAAATATTTAACCATATATGCTTAGAGGTGTATAATTAATTGTGTAGTGATAGGATGTGTGATCTTTAGCAGGCTGCAAAGGCTTGGTGCGCATTCCACACCTACATCCTGGGAGCATGGGAAGAGGTCGTACCTTGTTTTATTGTTTTATGGTAGGATAAACGTAGCTATATCAGTTTTAGTCTGAGTGCCTTTTGTTTAGATGAACTGCTGGACTTTCCAGACCAGTAGGTTTAGGGAAGTCTTTATGGGGTCACACTCTGACCCCACACACACACACACACACACACACACACACACACACAAAGTATTCTTTGTTCAGATGTTTACCTATGTAAGATGTTATATGTTAATGACCCTATGCATATTCATGTAACCACAATAAAAGGAGTGCTATGGGGAACCTGGCTGAGAGTCTGACGGGGGTCAAGTGGTGGAACGACACTTGGCTCCAGGCAGGTCTCCCTCATGCATGAGTAACATGAAGAACTTTGCCTACTTTGGGTCTTGCTTTGCTGTGTAATTATATTGTCTTCAACGTTCCAGCGAATAGGTTTAAGCTACAAACCTATCATTAATTGGTCCTTCGAGAGCCGGAGCCCTGGAGTCGACATTCACCAAGGGGAGAAGAGACACGCTGAAAGACTGACGTCAGCCAGGAAGTTCCTGTAGTAAAGTCCCGAGACGTGAGAATTCGTCATCGGGCAGGTGGATTAGCTGTCTGTTTTCTCTCCTTGATGAATGACGATCGGCGGGATTCGAGGCTGATATTACACGCTAAGCAACACCAAGTAAGTTTAAGTCTTTGCCACTGTGTGAGGCAAAGCACGCAGCCACTGTGTGAGGCTGAGTTTTAAAGTCTTTATCACTGTGTGCGATAAAGTGTGTAGTCACTGTGTGCGACTATTCTTTGCCACTGTGTGAGGCAAAGCACGCATCCACTGTGTGAGGTTGCGTTGGAGGTCTTTGCCACTGTGTGCGGCAAAGCACGCATCCACTGTGTGAGGTTGCGTTGGAGGTCTTTGCCACTGTGTGCGGCAAAGCACGCATCCACTGTGTGAGGTTGCGTTGGAAGTCTTTATCACTGTGTGCGATAAAGCGCGTGATCACTGCTATGTAAGTCTTTGCCACTGTGTGAGGCAAAGCGCGCAGCCACTGTGTGAGACTGCGTTGAGACGATAGGCCTAATTTTTGTTGTTTGTGTGTGAGGATATTTGTTGTTGTTGTTGTGTTCGTGGTGTTTGTGTGAGTGAGTGTGGAGTAGAACACGTGGTCTGTGACGCCAGCTGTTGTTGTTATCGTGGGTTCCCAAAGCAACCAAGAGTGCGTCAGAGGGTGAAGAGAAGTGTATGATGGACTAAGCTCTTGGCAGCGTAAAGTATTTTGAATATTGGCACAAAAAATGATTTTGAGTGTAAACTGCTTGCTGGAAAATGTTAGAAGTTTTCAGAAAACACACCAGCCTTGAAGAGCGTGTGGAGAAGGCCAGCCCACATCAGCAGCACTTAAGATATGCTCTGGTGAATGGCTTTCCCCCACCCCTTTGCTGACACAAAATGTTTATTCTTTAGCTTGCCCTGATCGACAACAGCCTGTGCTCCAGACCATAGATTTAATTGAAGTGGATAATTGTTAATCTGCATTAAGCTTAGGGTTGCTCAAATTCAGTACAATGACATATGAGATGAAGTAAAATAGGCAAATATTTAAACTGATGACGTGCATAGAGGCACTTGACCTGTGTGAAAGACTGTTGTCTTATTATGAGCCATTGTTGAGATATAGAGCACACCTATGAAAACAACTAATATGCTGAACCCTGTATGAAACATCTAAAGGTACATGATGGAGAAGCTGAATTGAATATGAAAGTGCAAGTCTTTGCCACTGTGGGGCAAAGCACACAACCACTGTGTGAGGTTGCGTTGTGGTCTCTTCTGAGCTGATGATCAAGCTACACATTATCAGATCAGGAGCTGGCTGAGAACTCTTCAAAGAGAGGGAAACAGAACTATGATAACTATGATAACTGGAGTGTGCAGAGTTTCCGTGAGCAGTTTTCCTACATCTTGACTCATGTGTGTAGAGTGTTCATAGCATCAGCATCATGTTTTTGTTTATTTGTTTTGTCGGGTTGAAAATAATTAAATAAACTTGTGATCATACTTATGGATCACCATGGCACATGCCATTGGCCAAATGATTTATTTACGCAGATGAAAAAAGTGAGTGTGAATGTGTCTGACGTCACAGTGTTTTTGTGCACTGTGTAAAAGTAATTGCCTCTGATTGTGAGAGCGGTGATTCTGCAGGTCACCAGCTATTGTAAAGAAGAAAAAAAAAAGAGTGAAAAAGAGACAAAATTTACATTGTAGATGAAAAATAATCATAGAAAAAAGGTTTTGTGTTGCTCAGCCAAGAGCAACTACAATCTCATTTTCTGCTTTTAAGAAAGGACTGTTCACAAAAACAGAGAGAGAGAGAGAGAGATGTGTGTTGATTAAGCAGTGATAATAATAATGAAAATGTCTTAGTTTGTCACTTTCAGATGAAAAGCAGACCTGAATCAATTTTCCACGTGCAGCGGTCGGAAGAAAGTTATAGTTTAACATCATTGGAAACGTTCAGGCCAAGTTTTTGGCTAACTTATTTACAGCTCCATGTGTCCCTCAATCTCACAAGCGAGCTCTCACTCCTCCCTGAAGACAAGGAATGCAGCTCCAAAGAGCAATAACATGGCAGATAAAGAGACAGCAGCAAAGTCCTGGGCAAAGAGTCCCAGCAAGCAGCAGCAGTGTGGACAAACAGCATCAGAGAAGAAGAGCAAACCCATCATCCTGAATGATTGGATGAATGGCACTGTGTTTCCAACAAGCTGCAACTTCACTGTGCATGTGACAAGAACATTTGAGGAGAACTGAGGAGACTGTTGGAGTTTGACATTTGCCACCTTTGGAGAAAATGGCAAGAAGAGACACTGAAACACAGGACAAAGCTGAAGGAGGACTGCCTGCTATTGGACTGTTGAAGTGGGAGAGGACAACAGAGTGAGAGGAGTGGTGAGAACACATAGGAATTTTGTTGTTTAATCTGGGAAATCAAAATTTGGGTTAGCAAACCTGGGGAAAAGAAAACTGACTGCTTAAGTGGGAAATTGTGAAGGAGTCTAAAACACTACAAAAAGAAACATACAAAAATCACACACACAAGCAGAACATGCATTAACCCTACTAACACAAACACAAGAGAGCTCATGAAGATTAGACAACATCTTAAGCATGTGAGTCTGTTTATCATCTTGTCCAAGTCACTTAGTGTGATGTAAAGATCAATGGACTCATAGCACATTAGTTAAGAAATGATTAAATAATAGCAGAGAAGTGTGTAGGAAAGGCAGCTTTAAGAACACGCTCTGCTGGATATGCAGCTCCACAGACATGCATTAAACCTGCCTAATAACACAAACACCCATGCAATGAAGATCAGCTTGTTATCTCTCATCAGTGTTAAAATAGTGTGAATTTAACAGACACTTGTTATCAAATGCTGAATTTATCCAATGTTGACAACTAACTCTCTAGGTTGCAGGACAACAGTTTAACTTTTGTGGAAAAAAAAGATTCTGGTTTGACCAGCCAGTGATCAGACAATAAATTTAGTTGTTAATATAGTAAATTGGGAGATGCTTTCTGCTTGATTGATGCAGCACAAATAATTTACTGTATGAGGGAAATTCTATTTTTGTGATTACATTTTGAACATGGATTTCTGTTGTCCTGTCATCTTAGTGAGTTAATAGCTGATATGCAAATTAGTTGATCGTTCTTAGATTAATGAAAAGTGACTGAATCTTAGCACGAGTGAATGAGATGTGTTGGAGTTTGTTAGAGTGGAGACTCTAAAACACTGAGTTTCCTGTTTTGATGTGCGAGTGAATCCTGTACCTAGATACACAACTCTGAATACGTCAGAACAAACTTCTTTTGTGAAATAGCTGATGACATGTCTCACGTTTTATGATGACGGGAAAAAAGAAATACTGGATAATATGGATCTGTGGCCCAAATGAGTGAAAGGCACAGACTTGGGGATTAAACTCATATCTAATAACATATTAGGGTTATGTTGTGTGTTGTGCAGCTGATGGTTGGTTCGGAGTGAATCTAGCTGATGATTTTTCTTTTGTTGTGAAGTTGAGCCTGCCAATTAGTATGATGGTATGATAAATCATGCTAATGGTATGATTTACCCTCCTGAGATGAGGAGCTTGTGTCATGACTTAACAAGGCCTTTTTATTTTGTTACTTTCACAGTGCACTGAAAGTTTTGTTCGATAATCTTTGTTTGAGCAGATCTGCACGATTAGAACAGAAAGCGCTGTACGACACGTCGTCGAGAAAATTGTTACAAGTGAGTTTCTCCACATTAAAATGGGCTCCGGAGAAAGCCACTTATCTTGGACAATTAGAAAATGAGAGTCCCTGCCTAAAAAGGATTCAGCGAGGTAATCCGAGCTAAAGTTCTTCTTTTTCTTTTTAAAATGACGTCATTTTGCTGAGGGTGGAAATCTAAATGCGACGATCGATTCCACTATTAGCAAAGAAAGAAAGAATGAATGTATGAATGAATGAGTGAAAGAGAAAAAAAACTGATTGGTAAAAGCTGACAAAAGCTGACAAGGCTTGACCACTACTCAAGGTTAACCTCCACCTAGACAGGACAAAGGGGTGGATGAATCTATGTGTGTTTCCTTTTTGAAGGAGCAGAAAGATGCCAGCAACATTCGAGGTTGCGTGACGATTTAACCTTTTAAATGCCACTTTCTGTGTCTGTGCATCTACCAGGGGTGTTGTTCACTACCTTGTGTTGCTCACAGAGAAAACTGTGAGAAAGAGTGTATACATCTGCGCAGCGCTAACATTTGCATTTTCTTTTCTACAGCATTACAGTTCTTCATGTGAATTGATCATGTGATTTATACCAGGACAGCTGGTTGATGTTTTTTCCTACTACAGGATTTCTGGGTTTATGTGTGAAGAAAACTGTGTTTACAGGTTATGAGTGGTGATGCTGTTACACTGTGTTTTTGGGAAAATGTGAAGGTTACTTTGACAATGTGAATAACATGTGAGAAATTTCCTGTGTTGAAAAATAGTGTCACTTCTTTCCACAGCTATGGATGGTTAACTTTATGGTCTTTTTATAGCACCCCTGGAACCTGTCGACCTGCGTCTGACCACCGGGATGGTCAATGTGTATTGCTAATGTTTGTTTTTCTAAGAGTACATGTAGAGGATTCGGCAGAAACGGACAAGTGACATAAGAAAAACAAATAAGTTTTTTGAGCTCCTAGTGATACATGAGTGGAGTGACTTTGCTTAAGGGAAGTCACCGATTACATTAATGTTAACTGAGTACATGGGATGATCCATGTCTGAGGCAAATTATGGTAATAATTGTAGTTTACTGATTTGAGAAAACCTGCACATGACACTTGTCTTGCTGATGTTGAATGCTTTATTACTCTTCTGATACAATTGTTTATAGGTGTGAAGTTTGATTTCACTTCCAGATCTTGTTTTCCAGGCCATGATGGTGTGTAAGCAGGCTCCTGGCGGAGCCAGGTGTTAAGCAAACTTAATATGCAAAACACGCTAACATCTTTTATTGCAGGGTTACGGAGCTACTCTGGAGGAGACACCCTGATGTTGCCTGGGACATGATCTAGCTAACCTTTTTCTTTAAGACAGGAATCTAGGTTTGATGAGTTGACTCATGGGAGTGTCCATGCGTCAAGAGGAGGGGTCCAGGATTAACATGAAACAATGTTTTCTGTTATTGTTGCAGTGATTTGTGTGATTAACAGTTCATTTATGGGTATTTTAACCTATGAAAGTGGAACATCCATGTTCAGATGAGGCTTTGATGGCCTATAAGTGAAGTTCACTGAACTAAAGAATGTGGTTTGATGATTGTTGACATGCTCTCCAAATAGAAGTTTTTCCTCCTAGCAAGGAAATACAGGTGTAGCAGTCAGAGTATTGCTGGAAGGGATCTCCTGAGAAATCTCCAGAGGCCCAGTGAGAAACAAGAACCATTCCAGGCATAGCTGACAGCCCAGGCAGTGGTTGAGGTCAAAGGTCGAGCTGTTTGGGCCCATCATGAGATCAGACTTTGGAGCCACAGCAAGGAACTGAAGCTGCGTTGGAATGAGCGCTGTGCCAAGGGGGCTTTCCAGAGGCCAACAGAGGAGATTGTGGACAACAGACGGGCACCTGAAGGATGAGGGGAGCGTGCCAAGCTCCATCGACAGCGCAGAGGGAGTCTAAGGATGGCATCATGATTCTGTGAAAAGCACAGGAACCAGAAGCTATGGTGGTGATGGCAGCAGTTTCCTATGAACATCACCTAATGCTGTGCCACTGTACTGTGCATATGATGACACTCTGAAGACTGCTGGGATCATAACAGCAGTAAGATAACTGGACCCAGCACCCTTTCCACAGATGGGTTTTTCTGCAGAGCATGGACAATGGAGGAGTCATAAGTATCCCCCTCGCAGGACGAAGGCCTGAAGTGAGGTGATGGGGGTTGGTAGAGGCCATAAAACTAGAGTGCTGAAGAGGTCTGCAGCTTTGGAGATAACTGAGACCCATGTTGACAAACAACAAAGCCAACTGGTATGTTTGAATGTTTATTCTACATACTTTTGGACTCTGGTCCTATGGACAGTGATGGAAACAACTGGAAGAGACATTCATGTCGCCCTGCCGAACTAAAACCACTCTGCACAGATGATGGGTGATCACCGCAGAGCTGGGATGTTTTTGAAAAGGTTAATTTCTCTTTTGGCTATTAACAATTCATTTGTTTGCTCGTAGGATGCGGTTTGCCATTGGATGAGATCGATGAGGAATGGGATAACCGCTAATACATTTGTTAAACTGTGTACTTTTACAGTAATTTAGGGTGACTGACATATGCTGTGTATAAGAATGTTTGCATTTACACTGTCAGACATGAGGTGATCATAACTGGGAACTTTTCTAGCATAAAGGTCAAAAAGGGGGGAATGTTAGGTTTTGTATTGTTGATTGTCATTTATGCTTAGAAATATTTAACCATATATGCTTAGAGGTGTATAATTAATTGTGTAGTGATAGGATGTGTGATCTTTAGCAGGCTGCAAAGGCTTGGTGCGCATTCCACACCTACATCCTGGGAGCATGGGAAGAGGTCGTACCTTGTTTTATTGTTTTATGGTAGGATAAACGTAGCTATATCAGTTTTAGTCTGAGTGCCTTTTGTTTAGATGAACTGCTGGACTTTCCAGACCAGTAGGTTTAGGGAAGTCTTTATGGGGTCACACTCTGACCCCACACACACACACACACACTGTGTGTGTGTGTGTGTGTGTGTGTGTGTGTGTGTGTGCGCAAAGGTGGTTTATGAGGACATTTCACAAGAATACACGCCACACTGTCCGGACATTTGGAATTATGAGGACAGGGCCGATGTCCTCACAATTCATGGAATGAAAACTCGATGTGAGGGTGCTTAAATAGGTGTCAAAAGCCTAAATTCAAAATTTCAGCGAAATCGAAAAAAAGTCCTTACTATTCACAATTACCCAACTTTTGTGTATAATCTGTGTATCAACACAGCTCCCCTGTAGACCGGTTTGGGTACTGCACCTGGTCATGAATATTCACACAACGTGTATTTTTTAAGGCTTCTGATTGGCTAACAGCCGGAAGGTCCCTATAATTACGGTTTTTGTCAGATAGTGTGTGTTACATAAAACAATTCTGTGTTCTGATTGGCTGGCAGGCAGAAGGTCCTTATAATTACGTTTTTTTTTTTTAAAAGATTGTGTGTTACATAACAAAGTTCTGTATTCTGACTGGCTGACAGTTGGAAGGTACCCATTGTTGTAGTTTTTATTAAAAATAGTGTTTCAAAACATGACCATAGATAAATCCTTAAAACTCTGTTAAATTTAAAACTCCACTTTCAGTGATACTGAGATGACTAAACTACTTAATCTAGCACTTAATATATACTGTAGTTATGCTTTATTAACTCTTGACTGTGTGATGGTTAATTTTTTAAGCATTTCTTTTTTCATATTTTGCTCTAGGAATCCTTTATATTATATATATTATATGTATTATTATATATTATAATAGAGGAGAGGAGAAAAGTGCGACCGCCTTCGTCAAGAGCAGTTTTCCTATTTTATTGTGAAGGTCCTGTGTTTCCATGTTCATTCTGTTCAGTTTTGCTCCCCCTGTCTCGTTATGGTTATTCGTGTTACTGTGTTCCTTGTGTGTTCTCACTTCCTTCTTATCCTTCTGTGTATTTAGGTCAGTGTCTCCCTCAGTCCTGTGTTGCTTCCTCCCTCCTTACTATGTGCGTGTCCCTGTGTCCTTCCTCATGTATTTAGGGCTCCCATTATAGTTCATGTTATTTTTCCCAGTTTCGGTTTTGTATGACTTTTTTGTGCTCAGTAATAAAGCTGTATTTTAAGTTCACATTTCACCCTAGTGAGTTTGCGTTTGGGTCCTATCCTGCATGAAATCAGCTGCTTTATGACACCATCTGTCATGGCTGGGCAACACTCGTTGCCTTGTTGTTGTTCGTGTGTAATTTACGTTGAGTACGCTAACCACGTTATTAAATTAATGCACGTAAGGTGAACTAGCAAACACCGTCATATTTACATGCGGCTGTCTTCTTGTTTGATGGCAGATACTCCCTTCACCCTGGCCAAAGGCTAAAATGACCAAAGAAAAAGAGGGAAACAGCTAAACATGAGAGGTTTTTGGATAAAGTTTGTGTTTTTTTCCATTGTTTAAGCACTGCTTCCAGCCAAGAGTAATGCCATAAATCCCCTATAGCTGCAGAAACGGCTAACATTCTTATCTTTTTACAAAAAAACAGCTAAACATGAGAGGTTTTTGGACAAAGTGTGTGTTCTCCATTCTTTAAGCACCGGTTCAAGCACCGTTTAAGCACCGGCACCGTTTCAAAAGTACCGGTTTGGTACTGGTATCGGATAAAACCTAAATGATACCCATCCCTAATCATCAGTGCATCAGGAAGATAAACACAAGTGATTAGGTGCTTAGTAAATAGTTCAAGCAGCTGAAACCTCAGGAGGAGGAGGTGGAGCAGGAAGCATCATGGAAGGACAAACCCTTGTAGGATGAAGCACTAATCAGGGCTCCAAGTGCAAGACCAGTAGAGGCTGGTGTTTACCACACCAGGCAGGAACCTAGATCCAGTCTGTGCAAAGATGCCTGCCATATATGATCTCTCACCTTCTCAACAAAATCCAAAGGGTTCTGGATGTGGTGTTTGGAGCTGCATATAAATGGGTTGTGGACAGAAGACAGAAATGTTGAGATGTTATAGGTGACCAAATTGATCATCCAAACAATTGTTCTTAAACATACACCCTGGCCTCATCAGTTCTCATGGCCACTGATCAATGGTCATGACAAATTGGATACTAATGATCATGGAACTGACCTCACAGCCCATTGTTGATGCTAGTTTCTGTCATTATGTAAATGTACTGTTTATAAGGTTGGGGAAACCTGCAGTAGGCTGAGACTGAAGAATTCACCAGTTGGGGATGAAACATTTCTAAAAATCACTAAAAATAGTATGTCCAGATGAACAGATTCAGCATTCTGGTACTCTTTAAAGAATGTAAAAGTAAGGTTTGAGATTAGCCTATAATTAGATAAGTCAGCTGGGTAAAGTGATGACTTTTCTCTTGTTTATAGTCCCCTCATGCTTCAAGAGGACCACCGTCCTGAAGAAACCTAATGTGAGCTGACTCAGTGACTGTCACCCAAGAGCACTTACGCCCATTGTTATGAAGTGCTTTGAGCATATAGTCAAAGTTCACATCACATCTTCAATGCCATCTCGACCAGTTTCAGTTTACCTACAGGCCAGAAAGATCCACAGATGATGCAATAGCATTAGCTCAGCATATTGCCCTCTCCCACCTGGATCATAAAACACATGCAGTGGTGTGAAAAAGTATTTGCCCCCTTCCTAATTTCTTAGTTTTTTTTATTTTATTTTTTTGCATATTTATCACACTCACATGTTTCAGATCATCAAACACGTTTTCATATTACACAAAGATAATATGAGTAAATACAAAATTTACTAAGGGAAATAAGCTATCCATACCTACCCGGTCCAGTGTGAAATAGTAACTGCCCCCTCTTGTTAAATCATCAATTAACAGTTTTTGTAAAGCTGAGTTCAGTTTCACTGGCCACACCCATACCTGATTATTACAGACCTGCTGAATGAAGAAATCACTTAAAGAGAACCTGTCTGACAAAGTGAAGAAGGCTAAAAGATCTCAAAAAGCCAAAGAGCTTCACAATCTACAAAAACAATATGAGAAACAAAGTCATTGACATCTATCCATCTGGGAAGGGTTACAAAGACATTTCCATCGCTTTGGCACTGCAGAGAGTCATTATCCACAAATGGAGAAGACTTAAAACAGTGCTGAACCTTCCCAGGAGCAGCCTGCCTACCAAAATTACTCTAAGAGCGCACTGCCGACTCATCAAGGAGGTCACAAGAGAACAGCCAGAACAGCATCTAAAGAACTGCAGACCTCACTTGTCTCAGTTAAGATCAGAGTTCATTATTCAACAATAAGAAAAGGTCTGGGCAAAAATGGCATCCATGGGAGAGGTCCAAGGAAAAAACTACCATTGACCAAAAAGAACACAAGGGCTCCTCTCATATGTGCCAAAAAACATCTTAATGATCCTGAAGACTTTTGGGAAAATATTCTGTTGACTGACAAGACAAAAGATGAACATTTTGGAAGCTTTGAATCCCGTTACATCTTTTATCAAACTAACACAACATTTCATAAAAAGAACATATAGCAACAGTCACACATGGTGGTGTTATGTGATGGTCTGGAACTGCTTTGCTTCATGACACCTTGCTGTAATTGATGGAACCATGACTTCTGCTCTCTACCAGAAAATCCTGAAGGAGAATGGCCGGCAATCAGTTCATGTCCTGAAGTGGACATGAACTGAACATGAACTCATGAAGTTGGGTACTTGGGTTATACAAAAGGACAATGATCTGAAACACATCAGTAAGTCCACCTTTGACTGGTTAAAAACCCTCAAAAGGAAACCAAAATAAAGGTTTTGGATGGGCAGGTGACACTACCATCATTCGTTGCATTTCTGATGGAGACGAGTCTGCTTACAGAGCAGAGGTGAGAGCCCTGACATGGTGTCAGGAAAACAACCTACTGCTACCTACCCTGTCACTTGGTGTTCGCTCGCTCTGTAGTAGAGTATCACTTCCTGTTCCTGCTCAAACACAGTGGTGTTTCTGAGTAGCTTATTTGCTTAGCAGTTTAATTAACAACTTTTAAATACATTCTTTTTTCAGAGTATAATCTTCACGTGCTTCATCCGAAGCACACTTTCTGTGTACTCACTACCTAATTTATAGCCAAAGTTTTCACTCACTGTCTCTGTACTGTTTTGCTAGCTTAGCTTAGCTCGTAGCCGACTCGTTAGCACCATGGCTACTTCACCTGTCCCTCCTGCACTTTCTTGCTCATTGTGTCAGATGTTTAGTTACTCCTCGGCCTCCTTTAGCAGTAATGATATCTGTAACAAATGTAGCATATTTGCAGCTCTGGAGGCCAGGATTACTGAATTGGAGACTCGGCTTTGCACCCTTCATTCACCCTTAGCTAGCCAGGCCCCTGTAGCTGGTGCAGCCGAAGATAGCGTAGGCCCCGCTAGCTGTTCCCCGGCAGATCCCAAGCAGCTGGGGAAAGAGGGCGGCTGGGTGACGGTGAGGAGGAAGCATAGTCCTAAACAGAAGCCCCAGGTACACCACCAACCCGTTCATGTGTCTAACCGTTTTTCCCCACTCTGCGACACACCCGCTGGGGGTCAAACTCTGGTAATTGGTGATTCTGTTCTCAGACATGTGAAGCTAGAGACACCGGCAACCATAGTCAATTGTCTTCCAGGGGCCAGAGCAGGCGACATTGAAGGAAATTTAAAACTGCTGGCTAAGGGTAAACGTAAATTCAGTAAAATCATAATTCACGTCGGCAGTAATGACACCCGGTTACGCCAATCGGAGGTCACTAAAATCAATATTGAATCGGTGTGCAACTTTGCCAAAACAATGTCGGACTCTGTAGTTTTCTCTGGTCCCCTCCCCAATCAGACCAGGAGTGACATATTTAGCCGCATGTTCTCCTTAAATTGCTGGCTGTCTGAGTGGTGTCCCAGAAACGATGTGGGCTTCATAGATAATTGGCAAACCTTCTGGAGGAAACCTGGTCTTGTTAGGAGAGACGGCATCCATCCCACTTTGGATGGAGCAGCTCTCATTTCTAGAAATATGGACAAATTTATTAAACCCCTCAAAATATGACTATCCAGAGTTGGGACCAGGAAGCAGAGTTGCAGTCTTACACGCCTCTCTGCAGCTTCTCTCCTCCTGCTACCCCCCCAAAAACCCATCTTCATAAAGACTGTGTCTGCTTCCAAAAAGAAAAAAAACAAACTAAAAACCAGCAACAAACAACTTAAACATAAACAATTACAAAGAAAGAACAATACAGTATCCACATCTGAACCAAAGAGTAAAACAGTGAAATGTGGATTATTAAATATTAGGTCTCTCTCCTCCAAGTCTCTGTTAGTACATGACTTAATAATTGATCAACAAATTGATTTACTCTGCCTTACAGAAACCTGATTGCAGCAGGATGATTATGTTAATTTAAATGAATCAACACCCCCCGAGTCATTCTAACTACCAGAAATCTCGAAGCACAGGTTGAGGGGGCGGTGTGGCAGCAATTTTTCACACCAGTCTATTAATTAATGAAAGACCAAGACAGACTTTTAATTCATTTGAAAGCCTGATGCTTAACATTGTCCACCCCAGCTGTGAAACTCAGAAACCAGTCTTACTTGTTATCATCTATTGTCCACCCGGCCTTACACAGCAGGGTGAACATGGTTGAAACGCAGACAGACCAGCGACCAGCACACGAGAAGACACGACTTAAATATACACAGAAGAACATCGGGAGATTACACACAGGTGGGGAACATAGCTAGAAGTAATTGACGAGACGAGACAAGGGACAGAAACAAAAAAAAAAAAAAAAAAAAAAAAAAAAGACAAGGAGCATAAGTCCAGAAACACATGAAAACGATTCAAAACAAAGCTAAACCAGATCAAACATGAGTCCACAAAAAAGTTCAGGGGGGTCGACAGCACATGAGCCAAATCCAGAACAGTTCAGGGGGGCGGCCGTGTGGACAGCAGCGGCGGCGGCAACGCAGGCGAAACAAGTCAGGAGGAAGGCAGTGGCGGCAACAGAGCAGGTCCGGAGGCCAACGGCAGTGTAGCAACCGCAGCACCAGACGAGGAGGGACCAGACGAGGAGGGACCAGACGAGGAGGGACCAGACGAGGAGGGACCAGACGAGGAGGGACCAGACGAGGAGGGACCAGACGGCAGCGTGGCAGCCACGGAACCAGACGGCAGCGTGGCAGCTGCAGGTGGTGACGCTGCAGGCGATGGTGTGTAAGTTGCAGGTGGTGGCTGAACGGACTCCCTAGAGCCGTCAGCGGACACGAGGATATGCTGGCTGGGTCCTCCGGGACCCCCAGCTAACGAGACGTGATGCCGGACGGGCTCCTCGGACCGTGCAGCTGACGAGGCGTGACGCTGACTAGGCTCTCCTGAACCCCCAGCTGACGAGACGTGACACTGGCGGGGCTCTCCAGAACCCCCAGCCGTGCTACTGGCTGAGCTAGCGGCAACACAGGAGACTGAATGGCAGACTGAACTCAGGGCAGCTGGGCAGCAGACTGAACTGAGGGCGACTGAAGTAATGGTTGAGATGATAATGGTGGTGGAGTTGGCAACTGAGCTAAAGGCAGCAGGGCTGCAGACCGAGCTGCAGGCAGCGGGGCTGCAGACTTGAGCTGCAGGCGGGGCTGCAGACTGAGTGGGGGAGGGTGAAGATGAAGTTTGTGGAGAATGAAATCCTGAATGAGCGGGTGCAGTTAGTCCAATAGCCAGGGGTGGCCGGAAATGAGCTGCTGTAGCCTGGCTTCCACAGCGCAGAGCAGCTCACTCTCCCTCATGCTCTAGCCATAGGTTGACCAACCTGGAAGCAGAGTCGATTATGACCTCCTGAAGTTCCTTGGGTGGGGCAAATGCCGATGGATCCATAATGTGGCTGGTCAGTAATGTCACAGCGAACGGGATGAGACATGTGGAGGAATTAAATGAGGATCCAAGCGCAGGTACTCGTAGATGCGAAGGAGATTTATTGAAAAAATAAAGCACAAGGTGGAAATGGCAAAACGGAAACAAAACTAATCTATACTGGGACAAACTAAACTACTGAACAGCAAACATGAACACGAACATGAAGGAAGGTGAGCAGTTGAACCTGAAGTTGGACAGCAGGGTGAACACGGTTGAAACACAGACAGACCAGCGACCAGCACACGAGAAGACACGACTTAAATACACACAGGTGGGGAACACAACTGGAAGTAATTGACGAGACGAGACAAGGGAAGCTAAACTGAATACACTCACATAAGACACGGACCTTCACAATAAAACAGGAAACAAGAAACAACTACACAAAGATGCAGACTAGACACTAAACTAAACCTACAGGAGGGCACCAGAACAAATCTACACTAAACATGAGACACAAAACCTAAGAACTAATCCCTTAACAAGAATAAACAAAAACATAGAATTCTACTAATAATCAACAAAGCACAAGAATCAGAATACAATCCAAAATTAAACCAAAACACAAGAACTCAAAATGCTGGGTCAAAATGACCCAGAACCGTGACACCTTACTTTTTTTCATGTTTGTCAAATAAAGGATGGTTAAAATTCTTTGAGCCTTTAAAAAACACACCTGATTTGTCTGCTAGATGTGGATGTGATTGTTAGCTTCAAGCCACGGCACATCTTGGAGCCACTTTTCTGAAAAAAGTCTTTTCTCTGGCTCTGGTTGGTGTTTCTTAGCTAGTGGTGGCACACCAAAGAAGCTGCTTAATGTCTGTTGTTTTTTTGGACATTTAGCTGGTGACAAGCAACACATGTAAGATTAAATGAGACAGTCAAGTACGCAAAGTGTCACTACGCATTCCTAATTTTTGTCACGCATTCGTACCTGCGTACCAGTTATGTGCACCCCTGTCTATAACACACAGCCAAACAACTACTCACTCAATAACTACTATCAAATTATCATATCTATTCAACCTAACATACATGTTTTGCATTTAATCTGTCAAGTTTGTTGTTATAACTAATAACTAATGCAGGAAAATGGCATGTTTCTTTAAGGTTTTGTTCTGCTTGTTCTATATTGTAAACAGAGCCAATTTTACACTGTATAATTTCCATAGGATTTATTAGTTTCAGATTTTTTTAGTCATATCATATGATCTCATTTATTCTGTACTGCTAAACAAAACAATGTTTGGTTTCTCAAACTGTCCATAATTGCTAGTGATAAATTCATTGGTTTCAGGATGCACCTTCTGTATCTTCAAACAAAAGATCAGAACAAAAATATAATAATTAAATACATTTTTCCGAAGAAAGCCACATCTTGATACATGCTGGTTTAACATAAGGATCTAAAATATGTCACACTATGTTGTTGGTTGAATCTCAGATTTGTTTAACATATGCAGATGCAAGTGTAAAACCATTGCTTCAGTGGTGGACCTCGGCTGGTGGTGTGTGAGGAAACATGTATTCCCTTGTAGTGTACCTTTGCCTCAAATAAATAACTAAATACTTTTTAAAAGAGGAATTTCCTATAAACAAACAAATGCAATAAAACTCAGTCCTTCGTCACTGTAAATGTTTCACTGAAATTCCATAAAAAAGTCAGAACTCTCATCACCTGACCACTTTTTAGCCAATGAGCTGTTTTTCACCCCTCCCCCTCACTTCGTGACTTCGAGTTGAGGAGTACCGACACCGACGCTGGTGTGGAGAAGCCAACAGGTAACTTTAAACTTTAAACTTTCGAATTTTGCCAGCTTTGTAGCCCAGCAACTGGTCAGATTTAGTTTTGTTGAGATTTTTCTTTGGTGTATATTCCTTGATTGAGTTTTGTATTTCAATGTAATTCTCATGCTAAAGCTAGCTTTTTTGATGACACGCGGTTGTGTATTTAATTAGTCAAGGTTAAATACCTAGTCTAACACACACCTTTTTAGTTAAACTGTAACATTTGAAATTACTGAGATGTTAATATTTATTCATCAATCCCACTGTCTCCAGATTTTAAGCAACGCTGAAATATAGGTGACACGCTATTAATGAGACATTTCAGATAACCGAGGTAGCTAACATTTAACTCTCTGGAGTGCAGATTATATGACCAATTTACGGTGTATCAGCAACATGCGTATATAACAGTTTTTAAAAATGTGTTGATAGGCCAAGTAAAACCAGAGTTATGATACACAATTTACGCTTTTTCCTGAAAACTGTTGTCAAGTTTAGTGCAGGAAAATATAAAAACGGTATTTTCTTAAAAAACAAAACATAGATACATTATTGCCTCTCAATTCAATTTTATTTATATAGCGCCAAATCACAACAAAAGTCGCCTCAAGGCGCTTCATAGATACAGAGAAAAACCCAACAATCTCATTTCCTATTGTGGTGGATAAATGAACATGAGCCGATAAAACAATTAAATCAAAAGTAGTCAAAAACAGCCGATTATACCATTGACTCCAGAGGGTTAAAGACACCTCCTGTGAAAGATCAGTTTTCATTATCAACTATTTTCCTGAAATATTAAATAAATTGTACTATTTTTTTTTTTTCTTTTTCTGAGACAGTGTATTGCAATGAGGCCCCCGAGAGCAAAAATTAAACCAAAAGATGAAGCAGTAAAATTTTCATCTTTGGGGCAGGACAAAGATGGATTTGAAGTGAAATTCATAAATTCAGTAAAAGGTGAGGTACTAGGATACTTGTTGAGGATTTTTGGCGCAGTCATAAGTTTAACCATTGTAGTAGACCCATGTTGACATTTTCTATTTTCTTTGTAAGGTCGAGGAGTGTTTAGTAGGTGCAACTATAACAAAGGAGACTTCCTTCTGGAATATCGCGGAGACGTTGTAACCAAGAAGGAATATGAAAACAGAACAAGATTGTACCATGACACCTTAAAGGTTTTTCTTTTTGAATTCAGGTACAATGGACAACAATTGTGGTATGTAAATTAAAATAATTCATTTTTCAGCCTACTTGTTGCAAAAGTTGTGACGACCACATTAAGACAAACTGCTAGCTTGTTACAAATCCATATAATTAAAAATGTAATCAAATTGTTCAGCCTTTTTATAAACCTTGTGTAATTTTGTGTCTTACATGTTTTGTTATCTCAGCATTGATGCAGCCAGAGAGGATGGCTCATTGGGCAGACTGGTGAATGACGATCACGTGAGCCCAAACAGCAAAATGAGGACAATCACAGTAAATGGAAAGCCTCATCTCTGTTTATTTGCCATAAAAGACATCAAGCCGGGGGAAGAAATAACATACAACTACGGTGACTCTGACTGGCCATGGAGAGTAAAGGTACATATTATATTTACATTTACCGTAGTGTAGTGTAGTATTGTATAGTCTCAACTTATCTGTGTTGAATGGATGTTAATGTACTTTTGTGTTTGCTTGCACAAGGTTTCAGAGCACCCTGACCGTTCTCAAGCTGATGTGCCCATGGCATCGTCCTCCTTTGAAGTTGATGAGCAGCTGACTAATTTTCTGGTGTTGTTATTATTGCAACAAGAACACAGCCGAGTTGTTTGGATGTTGATAGTGAGGGTGTTAGACACAAGTCCTATAGTGTTGGTTAATGTAAGATACCTACATTATGAGGACTGTGTGTGTTTTGGATGCGTAAGTCTATTGAAAGATGGGCTCTCAAGTCTGTGTGTAACAGAGACCCTGCAGTGTATGAAGCTTTCAGGTACATTATTATGAGGACTGTGTGTGGATACTGCCGAGAGTCATGTTGGTTCACACTGGAGAATTAATTTTCACTCAATATTACTTCATTACATTTACCTCATTTATGTCAATAACCAGTGTACCTTCATAACTGTATTGTATAGTCTCAACGTATCTGTGTTGAATGGATGTTAATGTACTTTTGTGTTTGCTTGCACAAGGTTTCAGAGCACCCTGACCGTCCTCAAGCTGCTGTGCCCATGGCATCGTCCTCCTTTGAAGTTGATGAGCAGGTGACTAATTTTCTGGTGTTGTTATTATTGTAACAAGAACACAGCCGAGTTGTTTGGATGTTGATAGTGAGGGTGTTAGACACAAGTCCTATAGTGTTGGTTAATGTAAGATGCCTACATTATGAGGACTGTGTGTGGATACTGCCGAGTGTCATGTTGGTTCACACTGGAGAATTAATTTTCACTCAATATTACTTCATTACATTTACCTCATTTATGTCAATAACCAGTGTACCTTCATAACTGTATTGTATAGTCTCAACGTATCTGTGTTGAATGGATGTTAATGTACTTTTGTGTTTGCTTGCACAAGGTTTCAGAGCACCCTGACCGTCCTCAAGCTGCTGTGCCCATGGCATCGTCCTCCTTTGAAGTTGATGAGCAGGTGACTAATTTTCTGGTGTTGTTATTATTGTAACAAGAACACAGCCGAGTTGTGTGGATGTTGATAGTGAGGGTGTTAGACACAAGTCCTATAGTGTTGGTTAATGTAAGATACCTAGATTATGAGGACTGTGTGTGTTTTGGATGCGTAAGTCTATTGAAAGATGGGCTCTGAAGTCTTTGTGTAACAGAGACCCTGCAGTGTATGAAGCTTTCAGGTACATTATTATGAGGACTGTGTGTGGATACTGCCGAGAGTCATGTTGGTTCACACTGGAGAATTAATTTTCACTCAATATTACTTCATTACATTTACCTCATTTATGTCAATAACCAGTGTACCTTCATAACTGTATTGTATAGTCTCAACGTATCTGTGTTGAATGGATGTTAATGTACTTTTGTGTTTGCTTGCACAAGGTTTCAGAGCACCCTGACCGTCCTCAAGCTGCTGTGCCCATGGCATCGTCCTCCTTTGAAGTTGATGAGCAGGTGACTAATTTTCTGGTGTTGTTATTATTGCAACAAGAACACAGCCGAGTTGTTTGGATGTTGATAGTGAGGGTGTTAGACACAAGTCCTATAGTGTTGGTTAATGTAAGATACCTACATTATGAGGACTGTGTGTGTTTTGGATGCGTAAGTCTATTGAAAGATGGGCTCTCAAGTCTGTGTGTAACAGAGACCCTGCAGTGTATGAAGCTTTCAGGTACATTATTATAATGACTGTGTGTGGATACTGCCGAGAGTCATGTTGGTTCACACTGGAGAATTAATTTTCACTCAATATTACTTCATTACATTTACCTCATTTATGTCAATAACCAGTGTACCTTCATAACTGTATTGTATAGTCTCAACGTATCTGTGTTGAATGGATGTTAATGTACTTTTGTGTTTGCTTGCACAAGGTTTCAGAGCACCCTGGCCGTCCTCAAGCTGCTGTGCCCATGGCATCGTCCTCCTTTGAAGTTGATGAGCAGGTGACTAATTTTCTGGTGTTGTTATTATTGTAACAAGAACACAGCCGAGTTGTGTGGATGTTGATAGTGAGGGTGTTAGACACAAGTCCTATAGTGTTGGTTAATGTAAGATACCTACATTATGAGGACTGTGTGTGTTTTGGATGCGTAAGTCTATTGAAAGATGGGCTCTGAAGTCTGTGTGTAACAGAGACCCTGCAGTGTATGAAGCTTTCAGGTACATTATTATGAGGACTGTGTGTGGATACTGCCGAGAGTCATGTTGGTTCACACTGGAGAATTAATTTTCACTCAATATTACTTCATTACATTTACCTCATTTATGTCAATAACCAGTGTACCTTCATAACTGTATTGTATAGTCTCAACGTATCTGTGTTGAATGGATGTTAATGTACTTTTGTGTTTGCTTGCACAAGGTTTCAGAGCACCCTGACCGTTCTCAAGGTGATGTGCCCATGGCATCGTCCTCCTTTGAAGTTGATGAGCAGGTGACTAATTTTCTGGTGTTGTTATTATTGCAACAAGAACACAGCCGAGTTGTTTGGATGTTGATAGTGAGGGTGTTAGACACAAGTCCTATAGTGTTGGTTAATGTAAGATACCTACATTATGAGGACTGTGTGTGGATACTGCCGAGTGTCATGTTGGTTCACACTGGAGAATTAATTTTCACTCAATATTACTTCATTACATTTACCTCATTTATGTCAATAACCAGTGTACCTTCATAACTGTATTGTATAGTCTCAACGTATCTGTGTTGAATGGATGTTAATGTACTTTTGTGTTTGCTTGCACAAGGTTTCAGAGCACCCTGACCGTCCTCAAGCTGCTGTGCCCATGGCATCGTCCTCCTTTGAAGTTGATGAGCAGGTGACTAATTTTCTGGTGTTGTTATTATTGTAACAAGAACACAGCCGAGTTGTTTGGATGTTGATAGTGAGGGTGTTAGACACAAGTCCTATAGTGTTGGTTAATGTAAGATACCTACATTATGAGGACTGTGTGTGGATACTGCCGAGTGTCATGTTGGTTCACACTGGAGAATTAATTTTCACTCAATATTACTTCATTACATTTACCTCATTTATGTCAATAACCAGTGTACCTTCATAACTGTATTGTATAGTCTCAACGTATCTGTGTTGAATGGATGTTAATGTACTTTTGTGTTTGCTTGCACAAGGTTTCAGAGCACCCTGGCCGTCCTCAAGGTGATGTGCCCATGGCATCGTCCTCCTTTGAAGTTGATGAGCAGGTGACTAATTTTCTGGTGTTGTTATTATTGCAACAAGAACACAGCCGAGTTGTTTGGATGTTGATAGTGAGGGTGTTAGACACAAGTCCTATAGTGTTGGTTAATGTAAGATACCTACATTATGAGGACTGTGTGTGTTTTGGATGCGTAAGTCTATTGAAAGATGGGCTCTCAAGTCTGTGTGTAACAGAGACCCTGCAGTGTATGAAGCTTTCAGGTACATTATTATGAGGACTGTGTGTGGATACTGCCGAGAGTCATGTTGGTTCACACTGGAGAATTAATTTTCACTCAATATTACTTCATTACATTTACCTCATTTATGTCAATAACCAGTGTACCTTCATAACTGTATTGTATAGTCTCAACGTATCTGTGTTGAATGGATGTTAATGTACTTTTGTGTTTGCTTGCACAAGGTTTCAGAGCACCCTGACCGTCCTCAAGCTGCTGTGCCCATGGCATCGTCCTCCTTTGAAGTTGATGAGCAGGTGACTAATTTTCTGGTGTTGTTATTATTGTAACAAGAACACAGCCGAGTTGTTTGGATGTTGATAGTGAGGGTGTTAGACACAAGTCCTATAGTGTTGGTTAATGTAAGATGCCTACATTATGAGGACTGTGTGTGGATACTGCAGAGTGTCATGTTGGTTCACACTGGAGAATTAATTTTCACTCAATATTACTTCATTACATTTACCTCATTTATGTCAATAACCAGTGTACCTTCATAACTGTATTGTATAGTCTCAACGTATCTGTGTTGAATGGATGTTAATGTACTTTTGTGTTTGCTTGCACAAGGTTTCAGAGCACCCTGACCGTCCTCAAGCTGCTGTGCCCATGGCATCGTCCTCCTTTGAAGTTGATGAGCAGGTGACTAATTTTCTGGTGTTGTTATTATTGTAACAAGAACACAGCCGAGTTGTTTGGATGTTGATAGTGAGGGTGTTAGACACAAGTCCTATAGTGTTGGTTAATGTAAGATGCCTACATTATGAGTAGGGGTGGGTTTTTATAATCGATTTATCGATTAAAATCGATTCTGGCTTGGATAACGTAAAATCGATTCATTAAAATCCTGAATCGATTTTTTAATATAAATTTATTTTGCCCGAAATGCCAGAATCTCTGGTGAAATCTCACAAAATTTCAACAACCACCAAACAGCTAAGACAGTAAATGAGAGCAGGAACACGGATTCTGCACAAAGACTTAAACACACAGCGCAACCCGCGGATCAGAATCAGTGAGATGTCGCCTTTCTCACCTGACCGCACGGACACGGTCGGGGCTGAAAGCCGACAGCTCGCTGATTCTGATCTGTCGGCGGGTCCGCGCTTTGTGTTCATGCCCTTTATGCGCTGATTCTAAAGCTGTTAGTTTTATCTCCCTCCAAACAATATTGACCGAACCAGCAGCAAAAGAAGATCCAAACTACACTTCACATAAACATCGTCATGTATTCACTCTTACTTTTACTGTTTTGCTTCAACCAGATGCACAGCTCTCTCTCTCGCTCTCCCCCTCTCTCTCTCTGTACTGTTTTCTGCATTATTTGCTTGCTTGTTACGCACAAGTCTACCGTTGTTTACAGCACTGTCGGTCGATGGGGGTTTTTTTTCGTTTTATATACTTCCAAAAAGAAAACCTAATTTCTGCCGTTCAATACTGGACAAATTTAAACTTTTTAGAATTATGCAAAATGCAAAACACTTAGCCGTGTCTCTAATAAAACCGCTGTAACTTCAGAGGTAATGTTCATATGTTGATTGATGGTTTTCTTTCGTTTTTTATGTACTGCAGAATATTTTTATAAAATCCCAGGCCAGGAAAATCTCCTTCATGTTTTTCTGTGCTTTATCCTCAGCTACTTTGACACAGAGGCATCTGCTGTGATGCTCACACCATTGATAAAGTCTTGCGTCTGTCAGCTTCCTTTTTATAGATACAAAAATATGTAACTGTACTGATCTGAATTATAATATGACTGACTGTCAAAATTTCCCAGATTCAAATCGAATCGAATCGAATTAAATCGAATCGTGGATCGAATCGATTCGGGACCTTGTGAATCGGAATTGAATCGATTCTAGAAATCAGTGACGATACCCAGCCCTAATTATGAGGACTGTGTGTGGATACTGCCGAGTGTCATGTTGGTTCACACTGGAGAATTAATTTTCACTCAATATTACTTCATTACATTTACCTCATTTATGTCAATAACCAGTGTACCTTCATAACTGTATTGTATAGTCTCAACGTATCTGTGTTCAATGGATGTTAATGTACTTTTGTGTTTGCTTGCACAAGGTTTCAGAGCACCCTGACCGTCCTCAAGCTGCTGTGCCCATGGCATCGTCCTCCTTTGAAGTTGATGAGCAGGTGACTAATTTTCTGGTGTTGTTATTATTGTAACAAGAACACAGCCGAGTTGTGTGGATGTTGATAGTGAGGGTGTTAGACACAAGTCCTATAGTGTTGGTTAATGTAAGATACCTACATTATGAGGACTGTGTGTGGATACTGCCGAGTGTCATGTTGGTTCACACTGGAGAATTTATTTTCACTCAATATTACTTCATTACATTTACCTCATTTATGTCAATAACCAGTGTACCTTCATAACTGTATTGTATAGTCTCAACGTATCTGTGTTGAATGGATGTTAATGTACTTTTGTGTTTGCTTGCACAAGGTTTCAGAGCACCCTGGCCGTCCTCAAGGTGATGTGCCCATGGCATCGTCCTCCTTTGAAGTTGATGAGCAGGTGACTAATTTTCTGGTGTTGTTATTATTGCAACAAGAACACAGCCGAGTTGTTTGGATGTTGATAGTGAGGGTGTTAGACACAAGTCCTATAGTGTTGGTTAATGTAAGATGCCTACATTATGAGGACTGTGTGTGTTTTGGATGCGTAAGTCTATTGAAAGATGGGCTCTCAAGTCTGTGTGTAACAGAGACCCTGCAGTGTATGAAGCTTTCAGGTACATTATTATAATGACTGTGTGTGGATACTGCCGAGAGTCATGTTGGTTCACACTGGAGAATTAATTTTCACTCAATATTACTTCATTACATTTACCTCATTTATGTCAATAACCAGTGTACCTTCATAACTGTATTGTATAGTCTCAACGTATCTGTGTTGAATGGATGTTAATGTACTTTTGTGTTTGCTTGCACAAGGTTTCAGAGCACCCTGACCGTCCTCAAGCTGCTGTGCCCATGGCATCGTCCTCCTTTGAAGTTGATGAGCAGGTGACTAATTTTCTGGTGTTGTTATTATTGTAACAAGAACACAGCCGAGTTGTTTGGATGTTGATAGTGAGGGTGTTAGACACAAGTCCTATAGTGTTGGTTAATGTAAGATACCTACATTATGAGGACTGTGTGTGGATACTGCCGAGTGTCATGTTGGTTCACACTGGAGAATTAATTTTCACTCAATATTACTTCATTACATTTACCTCATTTATGTCAATAACCAGTGTACCTTCATAACTGTATTGTATAGTCTCAACGTATCTGTGTTGAATGGATGTTAATGTACTTTTGTGTTTGCTTGCACAAGGTTTCAGAGCACCCTGGCCGTCCTCAAGCTGCTGTGCCCATGGCATCGTCCTCCTTTGAAGTTGATGAGCAGGTGACTAATTTTCTGGTGTTGTTATTATTGTAACAAGAACACAGCCGAGTTGTGTGGATGTTGATAGTGAGGGTGTTAGACACAAGTCCTATAGTGTTGGTTAATGTAAGATACCTACATTATGAGGACTGTGTGTGTTTTGCATGCGTAAGTCTATTGAAAGATGGGCTCTCAAGTCTTTGTGTAACAGAGACCCTGCAGTGTATGAAGCTTTCAGGTACATTATTATGAGGACTGTGTGTGGATACTGCTGAGTGTAATGTTGGTTCACACTGGAGAATTAATTTTCACTCAATATTACTTCATTACATTTACCTCATTTATGTCAATAACCAGTGTACCTTCATAACTGTATTGTATAGTCTCAACGTATCTGTGTTCAATGGATGTTAATGTACTTTTGTGTTTGCTTGCACAAGGTTTCAGAGCACCCTGACCGTCCTCAAGCTGCTGTGCCCATGGCATCGTCCTCCTTTGAAGTTGATGAGCAGGTGACTAATTTTCTGGTGTTGTTATTATTGCAACAAGAACACAGCCGAGTTGTTTGGATGTTGATAGTGAGGGTGTTAGACACAAGTCCTATAGTGTTGGTTAATGTAAGATACCTACATTATGAGGACTGTGTGTGTTTTGGATGCGTAAGTCTATTGAAAGATGGGCTCTCAAGTCTGTGTGTAACAGAGACCCTGCAGTGTATGAAGCTTTCAGGTACATTATTATAATGACTGTGTGTGGATACTGCCGAGAGTCATGTTGGTTCACACTGGAGAATTAATTTTCACTCAATATTACTTCATTACATTTACCTCATTTATGTCAATAACCAGTGTACCTTCATAACTGTATTGTATAGTCTCAACGTATCTGTGTTGAATGGATGTTAATGTACTTTTGTGTTTGCTTGCACAAGGTTTCAGAGCACCCTGACCGTTCTCAAGGTGATGTGCCCATGGCATCGTCCTCCTTTGAAGTTGATGAGCAGGTGACTAATTTTCTGGTGTTGTTATTATTGCAACAAGAACACAGCCGAGTTGTTTGGATGTTGATAGTGAGGGTGTTAGACACAAGTCCTATAGTGTTGGTTAATGTAAGATACCTACATTATGAGGACTGTGTGTGTTTTGGATGCGTAAGTCTATTGAAAGATGGGCTCTTCCACAAAATTTCTTCCTGATGTTTGCCAATGTTTTAAATTAACAGCTAAGCCACTTGATTTGCATTTAACCGAGACTTCAACTTAAAGTCAATGAGCAGTGGTTACACAGATGCTCTTTTACTTAAAAATTATAGTCAGTCTATCAGAAAATATGCTTTAATCATGATGGGGAAACCCTGAAATGTTGGATCTTACTGTATGTATTCATGTCACATTGTCGCAGCAAATGAGGGAAGTTTTTTCATGACATGAAAGAATTGAAAATGAACGGTATAAACTCAACGAACTTTGGTTTTCAACAGAACTGCAAACATGATGTGGTGTATTCGTCAGAGACGATGTTGAAAAAATGTGCCTTTTGTAATGCACATTCTCCTGCTTTCAAGTTTCTTTGCGTGAAATGTAAAGGTGAGTGTTCTTGTCCTTTTATTTTAGATGATTGTCAAGATATTAACAGAATGTAAACACATTCATGAGCAAAACATTGTCATGCTGGCGGCTTTCTAATTCTTATTGAAATATTCCGTTTATTTCAATTTTAATATCCGATTCTTGTGTCAAATATTAATGACACAAGTTATTCAGTAACTAGTGGAGACATACAAACAGGTTTTAGAAGTAAACTTTTAAGTTCTGCTTTCCTAACTACATCAAGCAGCATTCTGTCTTTAGTATTACCAGCTATTACAGGCCTTTTACGGGAGTAATACCAGTTTGTCAAACTACGCAAAATAAAACTCCATCTAACCTTCAGTCATTGACTAAAAAAATGCAACATGGTCATTATTAGTGGACCATTAAAATCAGTTTATGTAAAATAAATGTTGTGACACCATTTGTTCCACTGCTTTGATACTTTAGTACCAACTCGTCTCAAACATGTACAAGTTAATTAGGACAAGTTAATTACCAATTCTCAAAACCCATCCCTAAACAAATGTCTTTTGCATGATATGTAATTTTTGCTTTTGTTCTGGGAACCTAAAATCATTAAGCTGCATGGAAGTACTTGAATATCTTTTGTAATGTAAATGCATAAACACATTCTGTTTTTCATCTGTCTAGGGTGCTCTTGTATCTGGCACAAGTCCTGTTACATCAAAAGCACAAGGCTTGGACTTGAACTAGTAGGTTATTGTAATAATTTATATTGTTAAATTTTAGTAGTTAAGATACATTATGTAGACTTATTTTTCTTTTTTTTTTTTTTTTCCAAGGTTAGTGAAGAAACTAGTTCAAGTGAAGAGATGTCAGGGGAAGAATATATTCCGGATTGTAGCAGTTACTCAGACAGTTCAGCTGAAATTATCCCCCTACGTTCAAAACCTTTAAATATGCTCATAGTGGAGGATTGCAGTGAACTTTCGCCAGAAATTTCAAAAATCAGAGAAAGCACAGAAATTTTCTTGGTTGAAGGGCCAGTGTCTAAAGGTGCAGATACTACAGAGAAGCAGGTGAAAACTTGTGTGGAGAGTAAACAAGAAAAAGTATCAGAAGTTCAGAGTGAAGTTGCATCTGTGGAGCCTGGCACAGGAACTGGGGAAGTTGAGAGCACACAGTCTTCACACATATCCTCTTCAGCAAATCCCAAAAATTATTGCTTCATCTGTGACAAACCACAGTCAAAATTGGCCCGACACTTGAAGACCCACGAGAAGACGAATGCTGAAGTTGCTCAAATTCTAGCACTCTCAAAAAACTCAAAATATCGTAAAAAGATGCTTGAGAAAATGAGGAATAAGGGTAACTTTAAACACAACACAGATGTTTTAACAAGTGGTAGTGGACTGTTAAAACTAAAACGCAAATCCAAGAAAAACTATGATGTGAAACAGTATGTGCACTGCATGTATTGTCAAGGAATGTACCTTCGGAGAGACCTCTGGCGACATGCTCGTAAATGTCTCTCAAAACCGATGGAGGCTGATGAAAAGGCAGGAAGAAAAAGAGTCTTGTCCTTGTCCATGATGGTGGACTCAACACTGTGTCAACAAATATCCCAAGGTGTATGGAAGCTTTTAACTGTGATGAAAGATGATGAAGTTTCTGCTGCTGTGCGAAGTGACTTTTACATTCTTCAGCTTGCGCAGTCATTTTTCAACAAACATGGTCAAGATCCGACCAAACATGAATATATTCGGCAGAAGATCCGTGAAGTTGGAAGACTTCTACTGATCCTACGCAAGGAATATTCAATATACAACCTTGAGGATGCGATCAGACCTGCAAATTTTCATAAGCTTATCCAAGCTGTCAAGAAGGTGGCTGGGTTTGACGAAGACAGGCTCTCCTATAAAACTCCAAGTCTTGCTCTAAAGTTGGGTCACTCATTGCACAAGATATGTGACATCATACAGTGTAGGGCTCTGATAGCAGAAGACAATGACCTGGAAAAGTCAACACAGACTTTCAAAAAACTGTATGCATCAAAATGGTCTGAGCTTATTTCTCACAGAGCCTTAACAACACTGAGTGACAAGCACTTTAACAAGCCATCCACACTCCCTTTCACTGAGGATGTGCAGCGTCTTCACCAATATCTTGAAAAGATGGCAAATTCAGCATCGGAGAAATTGAAAAATAATCCATCACCACAAGCCTATGGGGAACTTTGCAGAATAACTTTGTCAAAAATTATTTTATTCAATCGAAGAAGAGGAGGTGAGGTTTCAAAGATGCAGCTGGAAGCCTTTCTTCAGAGGGACACAGCTACCCTTCATAAGGATGTTGCAGTTGGTCTCTCTAAGTTTGAGCAAAAACTGTGTGCCCATTTCAGTCGTGTTGAAATTAAGGGTAAAAGAGGCCGAAAGGTTGCTGTACTGTTATCACCAGACATGGTTGAAGCCCTAACGCAGCTCATAAGCAGAAGACTAGAGTGTGGAGTCCCGGAAGAAAACCCCTTCCTCTTTGCAAGACCCAACTGTTTGACTCCTTACAGAGGACAGGACTGTCTCAGGATTTATGCAAATGACTGTGGTGCACAAAGTCCTGAACTCCTTAGGTCAACACAGCTACGCAAGCATGTTGCAACTTTGTCACAGGTCTTGAACCTAAAAAATCACGAGCTTGATCAAGTTGCTGACTTTCTAGGCCATGATATCCGTGTCCACAGAGAATTTTACAGACTTCCAGAGGCTACAACCCAGCTGGCAAAAATATCAAAACTACTACTTGCCATGGAGAAAGGGACCCTTGGAAATCTCCAAGGCAAAACATTGGAAGAGATTGAAATTGAAGGTATTTCTAAGTAGATAGTATTTTAAGGTGTCTAGTTTTTAAGCTTTTGAGTGTTCTTAACACAATATATTTAATAACCTTACTTTTACATTAAATTTGTTAAGAGAAACAAGCAATGTTTGTACCTGCTGTTTAACATCTCCAAAAAGTTGATTCTGTTCATCTGGACATAGCTGAAGTTGATTCTGTTCATCTGGACATAGCTGAAGTTGATTCTGTTCATCTGGACATAGTGTTTTGTGGGAGAAATGTTTTGTCACTCATCCAAGTGACTTCTTCAGTCTCAGCTGACTGCAGGTTTCAATCTTATAAACAGTACATTTGCATAATGACTGAAACCAGCCCACTGAAGGAACAATGGGCTTGGAGGTCAGTCCTTAATCTTAATTATGCAAATTCTCACGACCATTGATCAGCAACCACTGACCAAAACCCACTGATCAAAGACCACTGATCAATGGCCATGAATACCATTCACAGAGAGCTCTTCTGTGTTGTGCCATGCGTTTCGCCAGAGGTTGTTTGTTTTCCCCGATGTATAAATCCTGGCAATCCTCCTGGCACTTAACAGCGTACACTATTTTACTCTGTTTGTGTCGGGGGACCCGATCCTTGGGGTGGACTAGTTTTTGGCACAGTGTTTTGGGGTTTGAAAGCCACAGAGACCCAGTGTTTAGATAAAATGTGTCTCAACTGCTCCAATACTCCTGACACATATGGGATCACTACAGGTTTTCGTTTGGGCAGCAGTTGTCCTTCTCTCCTGGATTGGCTGGAGCTTTCTTTAGGAGCCGTCCCAGCTTTGACAAAAGTCCAGCTGGGATAACCACATTTACTCAGGGCCTTCTTGATATGCCGTTCTTCTGCCTCCTTGGCCGCTGTGTCAGTGGGGATGGTGTTCGCTCCTAATGACACCCAGTTTGTGCTCCAGTGGATGATGAGAGTCAAACCTTAAATACTGATCCGTATGTGTAGGTTTACGGTACACGTCAGCTTTTAGATGTTCCCCATTACTGATGGAAATCTCAGTCTAAGAAAGCTAACCTGCCACTTTTCATAGCCTCCCTGGTGAATTTCATGTGTCGGTCCACAGAGTTAATGTGATCCGTGAATTGTGGTACGTCCTGAGATTTGATTTTCACCCAGGTGTCATCCACATACCTGAACCAATGGATTGGTGGTGTTCCAGGGTAGGATAGCAAAGCCCTCTTTTCCTCTTCTTCCATGTACAAATTGGCCACGATGGGTGAAACTGGGGAGCCCATGGCACACCCATGTTTCTGCCTGTAGAACTGACCCTTGTATGTGAAGTAGGTGGAATGAAGACACAGTTCCAAAAGCAAACACACTTGGTCGATGCTGAGAGTGGTCCTGTTGCTGAGGTTGGTGTCATAATCTCTTACGGACTACCTTCAATGCTTCCGTGACTGGGATGCAAGTGAAGAGAGATGTAACGTCGTACAAGACCATGGTTTCATCTGCCTCCGTAATGACATCTCTCACCCGTCCATCCATCCATCTTCATCCGCTTTATCCGAGGCCGGGTCGCAGGGGCAGCAGCCTAAGCAGAGGCCCAGACCTCCCTCTCCCCAGCCACCTCCTCCAGCTTATCCGGGGGAACACCAAGGCGTCCCCAGGCCAGCCGAGAGATATAATCTCT
The DNA here is from genome assembly GCF_056152115.1 of Neolamprologus brichardi. Classification (NCBI taxonomy): domain Eukaryota; kingdom Metazoa; phylum Chordata; class Actinopteri; order Cichliformes; family Cichlidae; genus Neolamprologus; species Neolamprologus brichardi. Next base: position 26,045,631 of record NC_142117.1, read on the forward strand.
CCAGCGTGTCCTGGCCTGCCCCGGGGCCTCCTCCCGGTGGGACATGCCCGGAACACCTCGCCCAGGAGGCGCCCAGGAGGCATCCTTGTCAGATGCCCGACCCACCTCAGCTGGCTCCTTTCAATGTGGAGCAGCAGCGGCTCTACTCTGAGCCCCTCCCGGATGGCCGAATTTCTCACCCTATATCTGAGGGAGAGGCCAGCCACCCTTCGGAGGAAGCTCATTTCTGCCGCTTGTATCCGCAATCTCGTTCTTTCGGTCACTACCCACAGCTCGTGGCCATAGGTGAGGGTAGGGACGTAGATCCACCGGTAAATTGAGAGCTTCGCTTTTACACTCAGCTCCCTCTTCACCACGACGGACCGGTGAAGCGTCCGCATCACTGCAGCCACAGCCCCAATCCGTCTGTCGATCTCCGGCTCCCTTCTCCCATCACTCGTGAACAAGACCCCGAGATACTTGAACTCCTCCACTTGGGGCAGGAACTCATCCCCGACCCGGAGTGGGCACTCCACCCTTTTCCGGCTGAGAACCATGGCCTCAGATTTGGAGGTGCTGATCCTCATTCCCGCTGCTTCACACTCGGCTGCGAACCGTTCCATTGCGAGCTGGAGGCCCTCACCCGATGAAGCCAACAGAACCACATCATCCGCAAAAAGCAGAGATGAGATTCTGAGGCCACCAAAGTGAAAGCCCTCCGCTTCTTGGCTGCGCCTAGAAATCCTGTCCATAAGAATTATGAACAAAACCGGTGACAAAGGGCAGCCCTGGCGGAGCCCATCACCCACCGGGAACGAGTCCGACTTACTGCCGGCAACGCGAACCAAGCTCTGGCAACGGTTGTATAGGGATCGAATGGCCCGTAATAATCGGCCTGATACACCATACTCCCGCAACACCTCCCACAGGACACCCCGAGGGACACGGTCGAATGCCTTCTCCAAGTCCACAAAACACATGTAGACTGGTTGGGCAAACTCCCATGCACCCTCAAGTATCCTTGAGAGGATAAAGAGCTGGTCCAGTGTTCTGCGACCAGGACGAAAACCGCATTGTTCCTCCTGTGTCCGAGGTTCGACTAGCAGACGAACTCTCCTTTCCAGCACCCTGGCATAGACTTTCCTAGGGAGGCTGAGGAGTGTGATCCCCCTGTAGTTGGAACACACCCTCCGGTCTCCCTTCTTAAAGATGGGGACCACCACCCTGGTCTGCCAGTCCAGGGGTACTGCCCCTGATCTCCACGCAACATTGTAGAGGCGTGTCAACCAGGACAGCCCTACAACGTCCAGAGCCTTCAGGAACTCGGGGTGGACCACATCAACACCAGGGGCTCTGCCACCAAGGAGTTGTTTAACTGCCTCAGTGACCTCACCCCCGGAAATTGGCAGGTCATTCCCCTCATCCCCAGACTCTGCTTCCTCCTCGGAAGACGTGTCAGTGGGATTAAGGATGTCCTCGAAGTATTCCTTCCACCGCCTGACAATTTTCTCAGTCGACGTCAGCAGCGCTCTGCCAGCACTATACACAGCGCAGGTAGAGCACCGCATTCCCCTCCTGAGACGCCTGACGATTTGCCAGAATCTCTTCGAGGCAGTCCGAAAGTCTTTTTCCATGGCCTCCCCGAACTCCTCCCACACCCGAGTTTTTGCTTCAGCCACTGCCCGAGCCGCATTCCGCTTGGCCTGTCGATACCTGTCGACTGCCTCCGGAGTCCCACAGGCTAACCAAGCCTGATAGGACTCCTTCTTCAGCCTGGTGGCTCCTTTCACCTCTGGTGTGCACCATTTGGTTAGGTGATTACCACCACGGCAGGCACCAACCACCTTGCGGCCGCAGCTCAATGCAGCAGCTTCGGCAATGGAGACGCTGATCATGGTCCATTCGGACTCAATGTCCCCAGTCTCCCTCGGAATGCTGTTGAAGCTCTGCCGGAGGTGTGCGTTGAAGATCTTGCGGACTGGGGCCTCTGCTAGACGTTCCCAGCACACCCTCACTACGCGTTTAGTAGGGGTGCAACGATACACAAAATTCACGGTTCGGTTCGGTTCGATACTTTGGTGTCACGGTTCGATATTTTTTCGATACAAAAAAAATGTTCATGCCTTTTTATTAATTTGTCATTTATTAAATTTTCACGGCACATTCTGCACCACATCTCTGTGCGTTCATCATTTGTTTGAAGCCAGCTCACCTCCTGCAACCACTTTTCCGAGAATACGCGCTTCTTTTGTGGTTCAGACTCCATTTCTTTGGAGGTGAAGGAACACCAAAGTAATTGCTTAAAGGATTTTGCTTCTTCAACATCTTTAAGAGTTCTAAACAAATGTCTGTCCTCCTCCAGAAAATCCTATGTACGCAAACACGCGTTGCAACTTCTTATCTTGTGCGCGTTTTTTATTTTGACAGCGAATGCGCACCTGCGGACCACTTATGTGCAGCCCTGGTTATTTAGGTCGTCATATTGCAGCCACAGAAATTCTTTTGTCCATGAAACCATAAAGCTGCACTTTCTTTTTGCCTTATAGTCTGATTTGTCATAACTTTTCCGTTTTGTGGTAAGCTTTTCTTTGGCTGTCACTTCTTCACGCTGACCTGTCTTATTTGGCTCAGCAGAACTAAAATATATATCCTGCTGCTTTTACACACGCACTCACATAACGCTCAGCGATTCTCTGCGCGATCAACCTCTCACATGTTTAAGCTTGCTGCGGGAGATTTCACTTGTCATGTTTGCATAGTAAGCTAACGATTGATAAGATGTCAGAGGAATTGGTGCGCAAATTATCATCACTCACCAATCAGTACTGTCGCTCTCTATACGCAGTTCGCACGATTGCAAAGTGAAAGCAAAAAACAAGCGCAAATTCAAACGCGATTTCAATATGTCACATATTGACAGTGGCTCACCGATGCCAATGGCATAATTACCCAGCTACATTTCCGAAAGAATGCAAAAGCATTGACATATATTTTGCGAGCCTTGTATCTGATTAAGGAATCACTCATCTTTGGAAAAGAGAGTTTATTACAGAGAAATGGCTCTTTCCAAAATAAAAGCTATACTATACGCTTCTTCTGGGCTATATTCTCAGCACCATATTAAATATATCAGGTCCCCATAAGGAGAATCATGTGCTAACGGCTGTCTAAATGACTCGGCTAAAGTTTGTAGCATGCATGCTTGTTGTTTTTGTCTGCTTCCACTTGTCTTTGCACTAGGATGATGTCGGAGTAAATGTGCAGTCATATTCGTTGTGTTCCCACTAGTGCTGTCAGCGTTAATCTGAAATGAGGTTAACGACACAACACCTCCGTTAACGAGCTACTGCGGATTGCCTTGTGCGTGGGGCTGGACGGCCAACACAACGAGCTAACTGCGCTAACACACTAGTTCCCACCCATGTAATTGAGCATTGCTGGCACATCCAACATACTGTTTTACTTTAGTCCATGACGCGCTTACCTTCAGGGTCATACTTCACATGAAAACCAAAATAGTTCCAAACGCCAGATCTGAATGAGGGTGGGGGAGGTTCAATTTGCCATGTTGCAACTAGCTTAGCTTCTGTCTTGCTAGCTTGCCCTGCGCTCAGTGAATCTGCGTTCGACTACTCCGCCTAGGCTGCACTGTCGAGCGCAGATCCACTGAGTGCTCAACACAGACAGCATCGTCAGAAGGGAAGTTGATAAAATAAATTAAAAATGTTGTATTGTTCGATACATATGCGTACCGAACCGAAAGCACTGTATCGAACGGTTCAATATCGATACGAGTATCGTTGCACCCCTAGAGTTTAGGTGCACCGGTTCTGTCCAGCGTCCTCTCCTGCCACCTGATCCAACTCACCACCAGGTGGTGATCAGTTGACAGCTCAGCCCCTCTCTTTACCCGAGTGTCCAGAACATATGTTCGCAGGTCTGGTGATACGATTACAAAATCAATCATCGACCTGCGGCCTAGAGCGTCCTGGTGCCACGTGCACTTATGGACACTCTTATGTTCGAACAAGGTGTTTGTTATGGCCAAACTGTGATTTGCACAGAAGTCCAATAACAAAACACCGCTCGGGTTCAGATCAGGGAGGCCGTTCCTCCCAATCACGCCCCTCCAAGTCTTGCTGTCGTTACCCACGTGAGTATTGAAGTCTCCCAGCAGGACAACAGAGTCTCCAGGTGGAGCACCTTCCTCTCCATGGTGATTTTGGATGCTGGGGGCTTTGCATTGCTGAGACAGGCCAAAACTTTCGTCCGTAGTTGCTATGCTTCCATTTCTGCAATATTGTTGTTACGAATTGCTGTTTCTGTGGCTGTGATCAGCTCCACTAGCGGGATTTGTCCCGGTGTGACAGCAAATTTCAGCCCTTGAGCAAGGATGTTTTTCTCTGTTTCGGTGAGCTGTCTGTCAGACAAATTCTTCACCCACTTGTCCACATCCTCGGTGTCGCATCCTTGTCTCTTCTGGTCACTGAGGACACTCTCCGTATTTTGCCGTGGTTTCCGACGTACAACAAGTAAGTCAAACTTCCTTTGTTGCCTGGTCTTAGACTTCTTGTGCTGTGCTAGACGAGCCTTCTCAGTAAAGTCAAACACCTTTTTAAGAGTATTCTCATCTAGAAGCATTGTCAGTCTCTGTTGGATCCGCTCCTCTTGAGATTTTAGCATGTCCATGGTAAAATTTGTTTGCCTCACCCGTTCATTAAGCAACTGATGCTGTGCCTTCTGGAGGATTTTTGTTGCCCGGAAGCCTTTAACGAAGAGCTCATTTGCAGACTTTTAGGAGTAATCCGGTTTTGTCTGCATCTGAGGCTGAATCTCAGGTGGTTCCTGTAATCCACCATCTTACGTGCTGTTTGCTCATACTGACGTACAAGCTTCAGGCCGTCCTTGCCAAAGTGGGTTAAAACGTCTTGATGCATTCAGAATGCCTCGATTCATAATCAAGGAGGGGGCCTAAGGCCATCTTACAGTGCTGTGATTGCAGCCATTCCCCAACTCTCTGTGTATGGTACTCATGGCTATTGATCAGTGGTCTTTGATCAGTGGGTTTTGGTCAGTGGTTGTTGATCAATGGTCATGAGAATTTGCATAATTAAGATTAAGGAACTGACCTCCCAGCCCATTGTTCCTTCAGTGGGCTGGTTTCAGTCATTATGCAAATGTACTGTTTATAAGATTGGGGAAACCTGCAGTCAGCTGAGACTGAAGAAGTCACTTGGATGAGTGACGAAACGTTTTTCCCACAAAACGCTATGTCCAGATGAACAGAATCAACTCTTGGAGATTTACTTACCTGGATGATTGAGAATGCATCAAGATGCTGCTTAACATATTTTTTTGTCAGATAACCTAGACTTGACAGACTCTGGTGAGAGTGAAGACGGCGAGGCTGACAAAGAATACCCACCAGCACAAACAAAAATGGGTAAATGCACCAACAAACAACTCATATTTATGTAGTATTCAGTTGAATGCAATATTGTGAGATGTTTCAGGTAAACACAGTTATTTAAAAGGTAGTAGTAAGGATTATATGTGCACTGTAAGTCTTAAGTATTGAAAATGTCTTAATTTGTTTTGGGCTGAGGTTAATACACTGCTTAAGCTATTCTTGACATAGTCATAAAGATTGATGTCTGTCAAATAATGTCACTAAAGAAAGGTCTAACCAGATCAGTACAAAAAATGTAATAGTACTTACAGTGATAGTTTTGTGTTGTGATGCTACAGATATCTAGCCAGAGATGTGTGTAAATGAATCAACCACAACGCAACAGAGCATTAATATTGAGCTACACTATTCAACTACAGAAAAGGGAACTAGGCAGTTTGTTGAGGTACCTCCAGGGACCTCTGACAGTATTACCCACTTCCTACAGTGTGCCCACTGATGATGATTGTCTTATAACTGGACTGTTGGAGTATTGTGTTTACATTTTTACAAGGTATGCCGAGAACATCTCTTCCGCTTATCCTAACCCCAGCAAATGCACTTATTGGACTTGGCTGCCCAGTCGATAAGGCGGGACGTTAGCATAGTGGTTAGCACTGTTGCCTCACAGCAAGACGGTCCTGAGTTCATCGGTCCAGGGTCCGCAAACATGGAGTTGTTTTCTCCATGTTTGCGTGGGTTCTCTCGGCATACTTCAGCTTCCTCGCACAGTCCAAAGAAACTGGGGTTAGGTTAATTGGTCACTCTAAATTGCCCATTGATGTGAATGTGATTGCATATAGTTGTTTTTCTCTGTGTTAGTCCTGTGGGAGACCGGCGACCTCAGTCATTTTAGGACTGAGCTATGGACCTGAGGATTACTTGTATTTATGGATGCCTCTCTCCTTGTTAGTGAAAATCATTGTCTTGTTAAAGGAAAGTCTAAACAGGAACAGAAAATGTGACTGCTATATTGAGCTAAAATACTCCTTGTACTATAGGGAGGAGTACTATGCCACCTGTAGAGGAACCTCCAAACACCTCAAACGGTATAACTATCCATCACCCTACATATTGATGGCTCTTCCATGATTACCAAGCCACTCATATTGTTTGTGATATTTTTGTTTTACTTTTCTATTTACAGATGTGGACTCGGCTGGAGAAGGCACATCACGAGGTACCGCAAGAATAAAATATTTTAAAATATCAAGACATCTTTGAACAGATTCTTTGAACAACAGACTAGCAAATGGTTATCTCTGTAACAGTGTTTGACAAGATTTTTGATGTCTTTCATCTGTGTGGATGGCTTTTATGTTTTATTTCTAGTAAAATAGGTGTGTCCAAAGTTTTAACTGGTACTGCAGATATATCATGACAATTCACTGATATGCCAGCTGAACAAATGGTCAATGTAACTTTAAACTTCTTCAGTCATTTTAGGACTGAGCTATGGACTTGAGGATTACTTGTATTTATGGGTGCCTCTCTCCTTGTTAGTGAAAATCATTGTCGTGTTAAAGGAAAGTCTAAACAGGAACAGAAAATGTGACTGCTATATTAAGCTAAAATACTCCTTGTACTACAGGGAGGAGTACTATGCCACCTGTAGAGGAACCTCCAAACACCTCAAATGGTATAACTATCCACCACCCTGCATATTGATGGCTCTTCCATGATTACCAAGCCACTCGTGTTGTTTGTGATATTTTTGTTTTACTTTTCTATTTACAGATGTGGACTCGGCTGGAGAAGGCACATCACGAGGTACCACAAGAATAAAATATTTTAAAATATCAAGACACCCTTGAACAGATTCTTTGAACAACAGACTAGCAAATGGTTATCTCTGTAACAGTGTTTGACAAGCTTTTTGATGTCTTTCATCTGTGTGGATGGCTTTTATGTTTTATTTCTAGTAAAATAGGTGTGTCCAAAGTTTTAACTGGCACTGCAGATATATCATGACAATTCGCTGATATGCCAGCTGAACAAATGGTCAATGTAACTTTAAACTTCTTCAGTCATTTTAGGACTGAGCTATGGACTTGAGGATTACTTGTATTTATGGGTGCCTCTCTCCTTGTTAGTGAAAATCATTGTCGTGTTAAAGGAAAGTCTAAACAGGAACAGAAAATGTGACTGCTATATTGAGCTAAAATACTCCTTGTACTATAGGGAGGAGTACTATGCCACCTGTAGAGGAACCTCCAAACACCTCAAACGGTATAACTATCCATCACCCTACATTTTGATGGCTCTTCCATAATTACCAAGCCACTCGTGTTGTTTGTGATATTTTTGTTTTACTTATCTATTTATAGATGTGGACTCGGCTGGAGAAGGCACATCACAAGGTACCACAAGAATAAAATATTTTAAAATATCAAGACATCTTTGAACAACAGACTAGCAAATGGTTATCTCTTTAACAGTGTTTGACGGGATTTTTGATGTCTTTCATCTTTGTAGATGGCTTTTATGTTTTATTTCTAGTAAAATGCTTTCTAGTTTTGGGAAATGCAGTTAAGATTACTTTGAAAAGACACAATGCTTATTCAAATTCAGAATGAATAAACAGGTGTGTCCAAAGTTTTAACTGGTACTGCAGATATATCATGACAATTCACTGATATGCCAGCTGAAGAAATGGTCAATGTAACTTTAAACTTCTTCAGTCATTTTAGGACTGAGCTATGGACCCGAGGATTACTTGTATTTATGGGTGCCTCTCTCCTTGTTAGTGAAAATTATTTTCGTGTTAAAGGAAAGTCTAAACAGGAACAGAAAATGTGACTGCTATATTGAGCTAAAATACTCCTTGTACTATAGGGAGGAGTACTATGCCACCTGTAGAGGAACCTCCAAACACCTCAAACGGTATAACTATCCACCACCCTGCATATTGATGGCTCTTCCATGATTACCAAGCCACTCATGTTGTTTGTGATATTTTTGTTTTACTTTTCTATTTACAGATGTGGACTCGGCTGGAGAAGGCACATCACAAGGTACCACAAGAATAAAATATTTTAAAATATCAAGACACCTTTGAACAGATTCTTTGAACAACAGACTAGCAAATGGTTATCTCTTTAACAGTGTTTGACAAGATCTGATATGAAAGTTTGGTCAATATGACATGCCAGAATTTTACAAACATTGCATAGTTCATGACTAATATCCAGTATGACCTTAAAGTTGGCATGAGGAATTTTCTTCTCAGGTTCAACATTAGAATACTTTTCTTATTTTGGTTCTTATTTCAGTTTTGGGATTTGAAAGCCACAGAGACGTTATCTTTTAAGAAAATCCGTATCAGCTGTTCTTGTCCTTCTTCGCTCCTGGATTGGCTGGAGCGTTCTTTAGTTGCCTTCCCAGGTTTGACAAAATTCCAGCTGGGATAACCTCATTTACTCGGGGCCTTCTTGATGTCATGTTCTTGTGCTTCCCTGGCCGCTGTGTCTTTGCTCTATTTTGTAATATTTTGATGACGCCCAAGTTGTGCTCCAGTGGATGGTGAGAGTAAAGCCTTGAATACTGATCTGTCTGCATAGGTTTACAGTACACATCGACTTGAAAGTTGGCTCACTTAAAGCTCCAGTAAACTCAGCTTAAATACTAATATTGCATATTAATACTTACCATTAATCATCTTCAAAAGCCTGAGTAACAGTTCAAATGTTCATAACTATTCGAAAACAAAGATGGGAAACTGCTTATCTTGCTTTTTAAACCATATATGAAAACTACATTGGCATGTTAGATCACCTTTTGATTGAAATCTTTTTATTTTTATTTTAAGAGACAATATGAGAGTTTATTGTCAGTGTTGGTGATTCTGTAAATGTGTACATCTTTAAACTAATATTTTTTGCACGAGTTATTTCTGACTCAAATGTTTTTTAATCTCCCATGTTTCACGGTTTTTATCAAATGAGAAAGAGGTTTCATGTGAGTCATCTTGTTTTGCTGAGTATGACATCAGAGTAGACTGTCCTACATTGTCTTCGGAACAGATTGTTTTGACTTTCAGAGGAATGGAAACAAATGTGTGCCTTACATCACTGGATCTTGAATGAGTCCTCAAAGTATCCTTGATATCTTTAGAGTTTTCATTAATGCTGGTTGTATCTGATCACCCAGAACTTGTCATAATGCCAGGTCTGAACTGGGCTACTGTTACAGTACAAAATCACATGAGAATAAGAGTGGTGGAAATGAGGAATAATTTGCTTGACAAACTAAGTGAAAAGATCAGAGGACAAAGCTGAAGTAATGGGTTGAACCTGGATTCTGCATGATTGGAAGTAGAGGACAATAAAGGAGGACATGATGAAACTGGATGGGAACTAATGTCACTTTGTAATTGGGTGTCCCGTGGCATTCACATAGAAGTTCTATCTTTAATAGTTTTCTTTGAGTTAATGTTTTTGCGGGAAAGAACGAGCTAGATCTTCTAATCAGAATATAGCTTTTAAGACACTGTATTTATCTAACATGGCAAAAAGCCAAACCCCCGTGTAAATCTAAAGCCCCACAGCTATTTAAACCAAGTTAAAAAATGCTGTGGTTAATGCCTGGACTTCTTTTTGATATGTGTACCATGAAATGGATTTGATGTTTACATCCATATTGTTCTTGAAGAGTAACTTTATAATAACTTAATAATTAACAAATCAAAAGTAAGCTGATCTTATTTTCTCTCCCCCTTGTAGCATTCCCTGGAAATGGCGCAGAAGGGGAAAATCCTCGAAGGAGACAAAAATGTCCATGGTCTCCCAAAGAGATTGCAGCAGTCATGAGACATTTCCGTGGGCACATTGCAAATGGGAAACTAGCCACTGTGACAGAAATCAAACAGTGTAAAAATGCTGAACGTCCTGTGTTAGACAGTCGCTCTGTTCAAAATGTGAGAGACTTCGTCAGGAACCGCGGCATAACTCTAAAAAAAAGGAACAGCCGCTAAACGATTAATCAAGTTACAAAAATATATACACAGATGTTTGACATATATGTCATGTTTGCAAAAAGCACGTGTTCTTGTTGAAATAAACTTGAGTATTCACCATCAGATTGGCTATTATTTATATATATATATATATATATATATATATATATATATAATTTTTTTTTGTCTCTAAAGACCGTACTTAAAGGGAACATGATATGTGAAAAGCACCTTTTCTGTGCTTGAGCATGTATCTTATTACCAATTCAAGAACTCTGAAGATACACAACCCTGGAACCTTTTCTTTTGGAACTGAATATTTGTCTTTCAGTGAGGCTTTCTTATACTGAGGGGAAAAGTTCCTAAAAGCAAATTCTCATCAGCAGTTGTATAACTCAAATTAAGGAAGATATGTGCTTAATGTAAATGCATAATATACCAACTAGGAAATCTAACCTTTAATTGCTAGCCTTTAACAGAGAAGACCTGTAAATTCATGGTTGAAAAGTTACCTTTGGAACTCTTATCCCTGTATTGCTTTGACTTGAGCATTAGACATTTCATAAAGACTATAGGGAATTCACATTATAAATATGTGATGGCTCCAATACAAATCTAAGAATAAGGTTTGTCTTTGCAAATTGCATTGAGCTAGTTCTCAAATTCAGGTCTTTGTGTTTTGTGATGTTCGATTTTTGTCATAAGACCACGTTTTGTTAACTATTAATTTTAATATGCAGTAGTAGTGTTTGAGTTTAGCCATGTCCCACTTATTCATTTTTGGCCCTATAATATACTTTGGTGACAGGTATGTGTGTTGTATAGCCAGTGTCCTTACAAATCCTGTTGGGTGTTAAAATGTCTAATATTTTCATAGGCGGGGCTTCTCACCTAATTATCTATGTCCTGATAAGGTTGCAAAAAAACAGGTTCTTATATCTCTAGTTGTGTTGCGTGTATAGGAACTTTGAAGTGAGATCTGTGCTCTGTGGCTCAAAACAGATTTTTTGACGTATTCAGCATCTCTCAGGGGCAAGCGGAAAGTGGTGTCCCCATAGTCCACCACCTGGGCTGGTTTGGAAAAAGTGTCCTTGCAATACATAGAAACCCGTATATGTGTGTGTGTGTGTGTGTGTGTGTGTATTCTTTGTTCAGATGTTTACCTATGTAAGATGTTATATGTTAATGACCCTATGCATATTCATGTAACCACAATAAAAGGAGTGCTATGGGGAACCTGGCTGAGAGTCCGACGGGGGTCAAGTGGTGGAACGACACTTGGCTCCAGGCAGGTCTCCCTCATGCATGAGTAACATGAAGAACTTTGCCTACTTTGGGTCTTGCTTTGCTGTGTAATTATATTGTCTTCAACGTTCCAGCGAATAGGTTTAAGCTACAAACCTATCACCTAGCACATGTAAACTATTACAAAGGTTTCTAGGATTTGCCAATTTCTACAGGCGTTTCATTAGGAATTACAGCCACTTGCCTCACTTCCACCAAAAGCCTGTTCACCTGAAGCAGAAACAGCTTTTAAAAAACTTAAGGAATTTATTTGCCACAGCCCCAATTTTAATTCAGGCAGATCAGAACAAACAGTTTGTTGCTGAGGTGGATGCCTCCAACATTGATGTGGGAACAATGCTGTCGTAGCGGTCTGGGACCTCTGCCAGACTACAACCCTGTACTTTCTTTACGCGCTGCTTGACTACAGCCAAGAGAAATTGCGCCGTGGGAGACCGGGAGGGTTCGGAACAACCCTTAACAGTATGGACAAATCATAAAAACTTAGCATATTTACATAGTGTTAAAAGACTAAATGCTTGGCAAGCAAGGTGGTCACTGTTTTTCGCTCATTTTAATTTTTTCATATCGCCCAGGTTCTATAGAAATATTAAAACAGACACTCTTTCTCAGCAGTTTGAGTCAGGTGAAGAAACCATGGAGGTGGCACCCATTCTCCCTGCTAACTGTGAATTGGGAGTAGTAACGTAGGAGGTGCAGGACACCATCACATGGACTTAGATAGAACCAGATCCTGGCATGGGTCCAGCTAACCGGCAGTATGTATGTATGTGGGAAGACTGCCACCCTACTCAAGAGGTATTTTTGGTGGGAGACATTAGAGAGATATGCAAGAGACTATGTGGCAGTTTGCACCGTCTGATCTAGAAATAATGATAAGAAAATCAACCCCAGGCTGGACTGTTACAACCACTATCCATCCCACATCGCCCGTGATCGCACATCGCCTTAGATTTTGTCACAGGACTCACAGCTTTTTCAGGAAAGATATAGTCATACTCATAATCATAGTCCATTTCTTCAAAGCCGCCGATTTCAATGCCTTGGAAAAATTGCCCACAGCGTCCGAGATTGTCATCTTTTAGTTGAACATGTTTTTAAATTACATGGCATTCTGGCTGAGATTGTTTCTGACTGGGGCCCCCAGTTTACCTCCCACTTGCGGCAAATGTTCTGTATTGCCTTAGGAGCCAAAGCCTGTTTAAGCTCCGGTTACCACCCCCAAACTAACGGGCAGACAGAACGCCAAGAACTCGAGACTACCTTTCGTTGTGTCACTGGCTAGAGACATTCCACTCAGCGCTATCTCCCACTAACTGGCTCCCCGCTTCACGGGGAAAGTCAAAAAGCCCCCAAACAAACCAAAACACCCCCCCAAAAAAACAAAAAACAAAATGGTGGTGGCTAACCAACCGGACATAGTAGTGGTAGACAAGCAGAAGAAGACCGCTGTAAAGACAGACATAGTGATCCAAAATGAAAGCAACATAGAAGAAAGAACAAGAAGCTGAAGAAGTGTCAAACTCGAGAAGACATGGAGGGTCAGAGTAACAGTGGTCCCAGTGATAATCGGAGCACTAGGTGCAGTGACTCCCAAGCTCGGTGAGTGGCTGCAGCAGATCCCAGGAAAAACATCTGAGATTGCTGGGTAAAAGAGTTTCGTTTTAGAAACAGCTAAGACACTGCACAATACCCTCAAGCTCCTAGGCCTCTGGTAGAGGTCCTAAGCTTGAAGGATATTGCGCCTCCAGGAGCGAGAGGTGAATTGTTATAGTTTGATTAGATTATTTTGCATAGGGGAATTGCAGTAAATGTAGTAGTAAATAAAGTAATTTTTTTAATTTACTGAAAATAAGTATGTCATCATTTTCAAAATTCAATGTAGTGTGCATTTCCTTGGCAATGCAAGAAATATTTTCTAAAGATCTCTTTCCACCTAAGTGCCACCTAAGGTGAGAGCCTTATATTTTCTTATGAACTGTAAATTATAGGTTTTATATAACCAGTGACTGGCATGTATTTCCAAAGAAATGCAGGTAGATTAAGAATAGTCTTCCGATTTTCAAAGCAACAGTTTTTAAAAATTAACCTTATTTATAAAATGTGTAATATTGCTAAGAGCTTCACAATACCTGCTGATGTAGCACAGTTATTAGAAAATTTCTATTATGCCCATCCCACATTGCTGTCCATGCCCTGATGAGTGGTGTGCATAATGAAAAAGTGACGTAAGTGGTTGACATAGGCTTCTATATAAAATGAAGGAGCCATGAATACAAATAAGAAAAAATGAGGCAGTTATGGGGGGCTTTCTTGTCAGATATTTGCTTATGTTTATCTGTCTGTTAATGATTTTGTTGTCTTCCTTTCTGGAGTCTTCCTTTCCACCTTCATCCTGTAAATTGCAAAAGAAATTTATTCTCAATGGCATACACAGGCCTGGAGATGTAATTCTGGGAGGGTTATTTGAAGTCCATTACAGTTCTGTATTCCCTGAGCGGACGTTCACCTCAGAGCCAGATCAGCCTAACTGCCATGGGTAAGTCTCATTCGTGTAGCTGACAAAACTATTCTCACATAAATATTATTATTATTTTGTAATATTAATAATTATAATAATAATTATTATTATTATTATTATAATAATAATAATAATTATTATTATTATTATGACGATGACAACGATGACGACGATGATAATAATAATAATAATAATAATAATAATAATAATAATAATTATTATTATTATAGTTTAGTTGCTCTTTTTCATTATTTGTGCTTTTTAGCATTGACACCCCCGGATTCAGACATGCCATGACCATGGCCTTTGCTATTGATGAGATTAACAAGAATTCAAAGCTACTTTCTAATGTGACTCTGGGATACAGCCTTTATGACAATTGTGCTACACTTGAGATTGGATTCAGTGCAGCATTGTCATTAGCCAGCGGTCAAGAGGAGCAATTTTGGCTTCTGGAGAACTGTTCAGGGACCCCTTCAGTTGTGGGGATTGTGGGTGATCCTCTCTCCACATTTTCTATTGCTGCCTCAAGTGTTCTTGGTTTATTCAAGCTTCCTATTGTGAGTTTCCCAATTCTACTTATTTGTGTGCTTCTGATATACTGCATTTTAATTGATCTACATTGTTAAATAAAATTATCTGAATGTCCCTTGCAATTTGCACAATTGGATTTTATAATATATGCTTCTTGACAGGTGAGTTATTTTGCCACTTGCTCCTGTCTGAGTGATCGACAGAGGTTTCCATCCTTCTTTAGAACAATCCCAAGTGATGCTTTCCAGGTAGAAAATTTCACAATAAGAATTAAGTTTTTATCTGAGGTTAATTACTGACAGAAAACTTAGACATGAGCCAAACCAGTCAAAGAAATACTTTTTGCAAAATTTTGCATATTTGCTTTGAACATTTTTAATTAAAATACAATGTATTTAGGTGAAAAGAGTTATCATGAGAAGTTAACTTTTATTTAATGTTATTTTTTAAACTTTCATTAAATTAACTTTTTGATATTAGACATGAACAAGCAAATTTTCACTAAAAGAATATTTACACATGTACACTAACAACTTCAATCTCTTTTCATGTAGGTCCGTGCTATGATTCAGATTCTAAAACACTTTGGCTGGACATGGGTAGGTCTGCTAGTCAGTGATGATGATTATGGACTCCATGTTTCCAGATCCTTCAAGTCTGACTTTCTTCAATTAAGTGGAGGTTGTTTGGCCTACTCAGAGATTTTACCTTGGGAAGATCATCGAAATGAATATAAGAAAATTGTGGATCTGATGGCCAGATCCACAGCTCGTGTTGTCATTGTGTTTGCACTTAAAATACACCTGATTCATCTCATGACAGAGGTTAGGGAAAATATCATAAAACACACTGCAGGTAATGTATTACAAGAGAGTAAAAACATAACTGCAATGCAATCCACAGGTGGTGAAACAAAATGTGACAGGCTTGCAGTGGATTGCCAGTGAAGCTTGGACAGTAGTTGGTGGACTCCATACCCCTGAATTTATGCCATTCCTTGGTGGAACACTAGGCATTGCCATCCGACGAGGAGAAATACCAGGCTTTAGAGACTACTTGTTAAAAATTAATCCTGCAGAACAGAACAGTGCAAACAATATGGTGAGTGGGTAACTTAATAAACTTCAAGTCAAATTTTGTGTTGGTTATTTTTGTTGACCTGTTTTTGTTTCTCTGGTTGTTGTGCATTTTAGGTGAAGCAGTTTTGGGAAGATACATTTCACTGTAGATTTTCAGCAGACTGGTTGGAAGATGGTGGGACACTTTGCACTGGAGAAGAAGAGCTTAGGAATGCTGAGACTGAACTTTTGGATGTGACTGAACTCAGGCCCGAGTATAATATTTATAAAGCTGTGTATGCTCTTGCACATGCCCTTGATGACATGCTGCACTGTGTTCCAGGGAGAGGACCTTTTATTGGGCACAGCTGTGCCACTTTGCAAAAATTAGAGCCATGGCAGGTTTGATGTCATTTTATACTCCAGTCGTTCATATTTTACAAAAACACAAACAAACAAAAAATATTTTGTGAGATAACATTATTGTGGAAGAAAGATAATTGTGTAGCAACTAATAATGTAGTTTCATGTCTCACCGCTTTAAAGACACAATAGCAAGAAGTTTTGCTATTAATTACTGTATGATTGTACATTGATGAACTAAGTAATAGACTTAATTCCAGGTTGCTCCAATAATTGGTGTATAAAAGAAGAAAAAAGTTCATAAGCCTTTATCTATCACTTTTATAGCTGATGTATTACTTGGAAAAAGTCAACTTCACAACTCCATTTGGTGATCAAGTATTTTTTGACGAGAATGGTGATGCCTTACCTATCTATGATATCATGAACTGGCTGTGGCTCCCTGATGGAAGCACTAAAGTTCAGAATGTGGGTGAGGTTAAGATGTCAGTTTTCAAAGGTGAAGAAGTCACACTTGATGAAAACAAAATCTTCTGGAACTTTAAATCAAAAGAGGTAATTTCTCCTATTCGTCCAATTTGCTTTCAAATAAAAGGATTGTAGAGTACACAATACATGTATGACTGGTGTTGAATAACTTTTTTAAAAAAAAATTTTTTCCCCTTAAGCCACCTACATCAGTTTGCAGTAAAAGCTGCCCTCCAGGAACACATATAGCAAGGAAGCGGGGAAAGCCTGTGTGTTGCTATGACTGCATCCCTTGCTCTGAGGGAAAGATCAGCAATAACACTGGTTTGTATCAATTGACATTATAATGCATGAGATGTGCGATGTTTCTTTGTGTTTAGCAGTGTACGGTCCTATGGTGGCTTTTATTAACACCGAGCCAAAATTATTGTGAGAGTGGTTTCCAGTTACACATCAATGAAAATATTACTAGATGAAAATACTGACTGTCCATTTTATTGTACAAGACACTCATAATAGGACAAAACAGTGTGAAACCAAATGAAGAAATCAATGTCAATTCTTCCCATGTTTTTTAGACTCCTTAGAGTGCACCAGTTGTCCAGAGGACTTCTGGTCAAGCCCCCAGAGAGATCACTGTGTTCTTAAGAGAACAGAGTTCCTCTCCTACCATGAACCCCTGGGAATCTGCTTGACAACCACCTCACTGCTGGGCACATTTATCTGTACTGTTGTTCTAGGAATTTTCACATATCATCGCAGCACACCTGTGGTGCGTGCAAACAATTCAGAATTGAGCTTTCTGCTTTTAGTGTCACTTAAGCTGTGTTTCCTGTGTTCACTGTTATTCATTGGAAGACCCAGACTTTGGACATGCCAACTGAGACATGCAGCATTTGGGATCAGTTTTGTGCTTTGTGTCTCATGTATCCTGGTGAAAACTATGGTTGTTTTGGCTGTGTTCAAAGCCTCCAAGCCAGGAGGCGGAACCAATCTTAAGTGGTTTGGTGCTATGCAGCAGAGAGGGACAGTTCTGGTTCTTACTTCCATTCAAGCTGCAATCTGCACTGCCTGGCTTGTCTCTTCCTCTCCAACTCCACATAAAAACACCCAGTACTACAATGACAAAGTGGTGTATGAGTGTGCTGTTGGGTCTACAATTGGCTTTGGAGTATTACTGGGTTACATTGGTGTGTTGGCTATCCTTAGCTTTCTGCTAGCATTTCTAGCCAGGAATCTTCCAGACAACTTCAATGAGGCCAAATTCATCACATTCAGCATGCTGATCTTCTGTGCCGTGTGGGTGGCCTTTGTTCCTGCTTATGTAAATTCTCCTGGAAAATATGCAGATGCAGTAGAAGTATTTGCAATCTTGGCCTCAAGTTTTGGGCTATTGGTGGCACTGTTTGGACCCAAATGTTACATAATTCTGCTTAAACCAGAGAGAAACACAAAGAAGGCAATCATGGGTCGAGAGACTACCAAGCCATAAAATATATATACAAATGGCCATGTTCCAATCACTTCCATGGTCACAGGTCATGGCGTTTGTGAAAGAATGTGTCTCTGTCAAGAGCTCACTGGTAGTGTGACTGGTTGCACAGGTTGCCACTTGTGAAACCTCTCCAGTCATTAAGTTTTCTGGTTACTAGATATTCCACAGTCAACTGTTAGTGCTATTATGACAACATGGACGTGACTGGAAATAATAACAAGTCAACTACAAAGTGGTAGGCCACATAAAATCAGAGAGGTTGACGAGGGTACCAGCTTTCTACAGAGTCAATGTCTATGCGTAAACGATGAGTTTCTCAATAGTTTTTTTGCCTTTCCCTAGCCATGTAGTTCCCATCTTTAAATATAGCCAAATAATAGTGAAAATGATCTTATACAAAGACTGAACGACAAAAAAACTTACGGGGTCCAAGATGAGACAGACATTGTGTTGATCCCATTTAAATGTAAATACTCTATGACAGTTCATGAAGGCTTTGTTTCAGACAGTAAAAAAAAAAAAAAACAAAGAAGATTCTTAAACTAGAGGATTTGTGATTTAAATAAACAGTTTTCTTGTTTACTTCATTACTTTTTATTACTGGTGTTTTTCTTTGGTAGTCCAGAGAGTTTAAACACAATGCAAATTAAGAAAATGTCAGCAAATAGAAAAATGCTGCAAAAGCACGCAAACCATAATTAAAGTAGAAAAAAAACACAATTGAAATAAAAAACACAATGCAAGTTTTTTTTCTGAGATATTTTTATTAGATTGACGCAACAAAGAAAAAGAGATACATACAGAATTATTATACGACAAGCACGTAGCTTTCACAATGATTGTTTGAGTCCCTACCCATACCACACAGTAGTCCTATCTGTCAAGCCAGGTTAAAAAAAACAAGAAAAAAACCCCAACAACAACAAAAAACTGTCACGTCCGGTGTGGCAGACGTGTGGAGTTTGTAGAAAGGACCCAAAATGCGGCAGCTCTGGTGCAGGTGAGTATTTATTGGACAGGAGTAGATACAAACAGAAGTGGCAGGTGAACATGAAACTGGAAAACCTAAACTGGGCAAAACTAACAAAACAAACCAGGACGGGGAGACGCAGGGAAACCGAGGGGAACAACACAGACGAACCAGCAACTAACAGAGGCAGACACGAGGTTTAAATACACAGAAGGATAACGAGGGAATGAGACACAAAAGGAGGGCACAGCTGGGAGTAATCCGACCTGACGAGATAGAGGAAAAGTAAACTGAACACACTGAGATCAGACACGGACCTTCAAAGAAAAACAGGAAGCACATACACGTAATGACATAACACACCAACTTAACACAGACTGAGGATCACAGAACATAGGAACATGAACCATGAAACAGAAGAGTACAAACACCCAAGGTAACCAAAACCACAGAATAATAATAAACTAAAACATAAACACGGAGTCACAGACTCCGGACCATGACAAAAACAAACACCACCACAAATACAACAGGGCAAAACAGAACAAAATAAAACAAACACACAAATACATTTTTTTAAAAAGAAAAGAGGAAAAGGGGGGGTATACTGAGTATTGCTTGGAGGTCAGGTTTGCAACCTGAAGGCTGCCAAAGTATTTCAGGAGCTCATTGTGAAACCTAGCCCCACCTTATCATGTGATTTCCTGAGGTCAGATGACCCAGGATGTGAGTGGGCGTTAAGGCTTCTGGGAAGGGATCTCAAAACTGGATTATAGATGGCAGACACTTTGTGTCGTAAGCCACCGCCTCTGTTCAAAGGTGGTCGCTCACAGTGGACATTAATAATAATAAATAATAATAATAATACATTTTATTTAAAAATAGCGCCTTTCAAAGCACCCAAGGACACTGTACAACAGATAAAAACACAAAAACTGAAAATATACACAATAATAAAAATAACAGATAAAAGTTAAGAGCATACAGAGGTTTAAACATAAGCAATTTTAAACAGATGAGTTTTGAGGGTGGACTTAAACAGAGGGAATGAAGTAATGTTTCTGAGGTCAGGGGGTAAGGAATTCCAAAGTCGAGGGGCAGAGCAACTAAAAGCCCTGCCCCCCATTGTAATCAGACGAGCGGAAGGAACAGAGAGAGAAAGAGAAGATGAAGATCTGAGGCACCGGGATGGGAAGTACATCTGTACTAAATCGGAGAGGTATGGTGGAGAGAGAGAATGAATAGCCTTAAATGTATAAAGTATTATTTTAAAATGGATGCGAAATTTAACCGGGAGCCAGTGAAGCTGCTTCAGGATTGGGGAGATGTGGTGGGTAGAGGAAGTCCTAGTAATAATACGGGCAGCAGAATTCTGGACACGTTGGAGCTTGTTGATGGATTTTTGTGTAAGGCCAAATAATAGTGAGTTACAGTAATCAATTCGAGAGATAACAAGATTATGGACGAGAATGGCAGTGGCATGAGGAGTGAGGAAAGGGCGGTTGTTGAAAATATGCTGCACGTGTGACATTATTGATATGTGAATTAAAAGATAATGTGCTATCAAGAATGACACCCAAGCTTTTCACAGAGGGAGAGATAGGGACCAGCGAATTATTGATGGTGAGAGAGAAATTGTTAATTCTGCATAGCAATCATTTAGTGCTGACCAGGAGAAGTTCTGATTTATTGCTGTTGAGTTTAAGAAAGTTGGAGGGGAACCAGGAATTGAGTTCAGCTAAGCAGAGGGTAAGGGAGGGTGGAGGAAGAGTAGAATCGGGTTTGGTAGAGAGGTAAAGCTGGGTGTCATCGGCATAGCAGTGGAACTGAATATTATATTTACAAAAAATATGTCCGAGAGAAAGAAGGTAAATGATGAAAAGAAGGGGCCCGAGGACAGATCCCTGGGGCACCCCAGTAGATAGAGGAGAAGGCTGAGAAGTGAAGGATTTTAATTGAATGAACTGAGTGCGGTCAGACAGGTATGATTTGAACCAAGCTAATGGAGTATGAGAAAGACCAATAGAAGCTAATCTGCTAAGAAGAATGGGATGAGAGATGGTGTCAAAGGCTGCACTCAGATCAAGGAGAATAAGGATGGAGAGGAGACCAGAATCAGCTGCCATAAGAAGATCATTTGTTATTTTTATGAGAGCAGTTTCGGTGCTATGCAGAGGATGGAAACCAGACTGGAACTGGTCGTAAAGGTTATTATCAGTTAGGTGTAGATGGACTTGAGAAGCAACTATTTTTTCAAGAATTTTTGAGAGGAATGGTAGATTGGAGATAGGACGGAAATTATTAAAGTTGTTGGGATCTAGACCTGTTTTTTTCAGGATTGGGGTAATGGCGGCAACTTTGAAAGAAGCAGGAACAGTTCCAGTGGTGAGTGAAGAGTGATTAATAGCAGATATGAGGGGAAGGAGAGGGGGTAAACAGGCTTTGACAAGGACAGTGGGGATAGGATCAAGCTGGCAGGTAGAAGGCTTTGATTTGTGGATGAGATCAGCAATATCAGTTAAAGACGGAAGTTGAAAAACAGAGAGGAAGTGTGAAGGGGGTGGAATTAAGACAGGGGAGCTACATTGAGCATTAGGGACCAAGTCAAGGTGTATTTCATGCATTTTTTCAGTGAAGAATAGCATTAGAGCGTCGCAGAAGTTAGATGAATAGAGATGAGCGGGCAGAGAATAAGGTGGCCTGTTAAAGGAGTTGAATAATGAGAATAGGGTCTTGGTGGAGTTCTCACTTGAACAGACAATGGTAGAATAATAGGCAGATTTAGTTTGACTGATACATTCCTGATAAAACAGAACATGATTATTAAACATATCCTTATGAATAGTAAGGCCAGTTTTCTTATAAAGACGTTCAAGCCGTCGGCCCTTAGCTTTCAATAGTCTGAGTTCAGGTGTGTACCAGGGTCAAGAGCGAGAAAAGAGTACAGTTCTGGTTTTTTGTGGAGCAAGAGAATTCAAAATACTACTGAGGCTATGATTATAATAAAATACTATATCCTCTTGAATAGCCAAATTGCTAAGAGACAAACAGCTAGAGAGAGCAGAAGAAAGGATATCAACATTTATATTCTTGATATTCCGGAAAGAAATAATACGAGGATTGTTAATTATAGAGAAAGTAATGTGAACATTAAAGGAGAGAAGTAGATGATCCGAAATTAGCAGCTCGTCAGCTGTGCAGTTGGAGGGGGTAAGTCCAGAACAACAGACTAGGTCCAAAGTATGGCCCTTAGTGTGGGTAGGGAAGTTTATGTATTGTTTAAGGCTGAAGCTATCAAAGCAGGATAAAAGGTCCTTGGTAAGAGGATGATCGCAGTTATCCACGTGGATGTTGAAGTCACCCAGCAATATTATATTAGGGGAAACAGTAGCTAGGTTGGTCAGCAGATCAGCAAAGTCACTGATAAAAACAGAATTAAATTTTGGGGGGCGGTAGATGACAGCTATGACAGTTGGAGTAGGTCCTGAGAGTTGATAAACAACAGATTCAAAGGAGCTGTACGTAGGGACAGACAGCGGCGAGACTTTCCAGTTCACGTGATAGATTACCGCGAGGCCACCACCACGGCTCAGGAGGTTGGCAGGTGTAAACAAACCCCGGGGGGGTGGAGTCGTTGAGTTGCGAAAAGTCATTGGGCTGTTGCCATGTCTCAGTCAAGCAGAAAAAGTCAAACTTACAGTCTGTTAGGAGATCCTGGATGAGATGACCTTTGTTCGTAAGCGAACGGATATTAAGCAGGCTGAAGTTGACGGAAGTACTGTCAGACTGGATGAGAGTGTTGGCCGACCTAGGCAGGTTAGCCAAAACATTGTGGTCAACAGACCTGCCGGGGTTCCGTTGAGAGCGACCAGAGGTGGACCAGAAGGACTGAATTGGCTTGGAATTATCCTGATGGAAATACTGACGGGAGCCCCGATGTACGTACTTTCGACGAGGGAGGAAGGCAATGTCCGTTTGGAGATGAAGAGCAGGCAGCGGCGGAGCAGCCAGGGAGAAGCGGAGCCAGAGGAGCTCATCTGCTGTATACTGATTGAGCCCAGTACCTAGTGGGTAGATCGATGACATAAAGATCCAGACCCACACAGACAGTGCATAGATCCTGAAAGGCCACATCATGGACAGGAACAACCGGACAGAGACACCGGTGGGCCGTAGAGACAGGAACAGGACAGGAATCCGTAGCGACAGCGATAGCGGCAGCAAGTCGCGCCAGCGTTCACTCAACCGGAAGCTCATAAAACTCATGAATGGCCTCTTTTACTCCTCTTTCAAACCATCTGTCTTCTCTGTCCAAAATGTGAACATTGGCATCCTTCAAAGAGTGACCTTTGCCCTTTAGATGCAGATGAACTGCTGAGTCTTGTCCTGTGGAGGTGGCTCTTCTATGTTGTGCCATGCGTTTGTGAAGTGGCTGTTTGGTCTCTCCAATCTAGAGGTCTGGGCATTCCTCGTTGCACTGTACAACATACACTATATTGTTAAGTTTGTGTTTAGGAGTTTTGTCTTTCGGATGAACCAGTTTTTGTCTGAGTGTGTTGCTTGGTGTGAAGTACACTGGGATGTCGCGCTTGGAGAAAACTCTCCTGAGTTTCTCTGATACACCTAGGGAGCTTTTCTTTCCAAGCTCCTTAGATTACGATGACCTGGATTACTGAGAACCTTCACAGAAATAGTTAATGTAGAATTAACTAACTTGAGTATTAAGTCCCACGTATCACAGACAATGACTGATTTAAATCTTGTTCCCAGGCCGTTTTAATCCGATCGATTGAAGAACCTTTCATGCTCACCAGCCTGTTGTATATAAGAGAGATAAACCCTTTATGTGTTGGAACTGGAGGAAGGAGCATATCCCCTGGGCTTGCAGCTGGTGCTACTAGAAAGTTTGGTGTCTGAGATTGGAGAAAATGTCTAATCTGCAGATATCTGAAAAAATGTGTATGTGGGCGATTAAACTTTTCAGGTGTGCAAAACATGCAAAGTTATTGTCAAGAAACTAATAATTGAAACATATAATGCCCCTATCATGCCAATCTCGAAGTGTAGGATCAGATAATGATGGCTGGAAAAAAAAGGATTAGAAAAAACTGGACTCAGAAGGGAGAAACCTGTTAAGCCAAAATGCTTCCACATCTGAGCCCACACCCTCACCGTGTGCCAGACAACTGGATTATCAATTATCTTGTTTGAGGACAGGGGGAGTGACGATCCAATCAGGGCCAGGACAGATAAGCCTGTGGCTGAGTTCAACTCCATGAACACCCAGGAAGAATAATTATCTTTGTTTTGGAAATAGAACCTAGATATAATGTAGCATATATTTGCTGCCCAATAGTAATATCAAAAGTTAGGCGGTACCAGGACTCCTGGATTTTTGGAGCTCGACCTTGTTCAATTGGGGGCGTTTATCTCTCCATATATAAGATGAAATAATTGAATCCAAGAAATCAAAGGATTTGGGGATAAATACTGGTAACAACTGAAAGAGATACAAAAATTTAGGGAGTATATTCATTTTGATTGAGTTGATTGATTGTGCCAAGGCGCGGTTTTGTATTATTTAAAAGAGAAAGGAGGTTTGCTTTGAAGAGACAATTAAGCTTCCTTGTAACTGTTACACCTAGATATGTAAATTGATTCCCTGCTATCTTAAAGGGGAGGGTATATAGTCATACACTGGTGCTCCTCCATCCACAAGAAACAACTCACTTTTATATAGGTTGAGCTTGTCCCCTGAAAATTGACCAAAGTGGCTGTATGGATAGCATTATGGGTATAGATATTTTGGGGTTTGAAATAAAGATTGAAAGGTCATCTGCATGCAGGAATACTTTGTTCAACTCCCCCAGATCCCATTGATCTCCCCACAGCTGCGGAGTGCAATGGTAAGTGGCTCTATAGCCAGATTGAAAAGAAGAGGTCTTAAAGGGCATCCCTGACGGATTGCTCGTTGAAGGTTAAGTGTTTTTGGGGGAACAGTAACATGACAAAACAACTGCAGAAGTGACAGAATCCAAAACATTTGAAGGATTATACTGAGACATGCTTTAAAAAAGTAGATAATTCTTCGGTTTGAGAGGAAGAAAGAGTCACTGCAACATTCATTTCAATTTCATGATTCACACAATACCGCAAAGACATTTTTGCTATTAGGCATTTACTATTAGCTTCTCACTTCAGCAGCTGGTCTGTCACGTTATTGTCTTCCCAAAGTTCCGTTGTGTTTTGGCACTTTCTTATTATTGTATATTTTTTTAGCTTTTGCTACCATATTTTCTGCACTATAAAGCACAGCTAAAATCCTTTAATTTTCTCAAAAATCAACAGTTCACCTTATAATCTGGTTTGCCTTATGTATGAATTCTGGTTGTACTTATCTGACCTTGAACTGATTTTATGTGGTACACAATGCTCAAAAATCAGTCAAAAAATGTTTTACTACGAGTTCGGTAAGCTACTAAGCTGCACCACTTGATGGATTGTTGGAGCATTATGGTTAACATAGTCAGGAGCCTCGTGGACTCTGAGTAATCTGGGTCCAAAACCTGTCCGCTTCAGGTCCCAAAGTCAAACAAACACCGTGGCTTCTGTTAAGGTTCAAATATTGAGGAGAAATACAGGAGGTAATCAACTTTCATAATAACAACACTGATCCGGCCAGGTGAAGTCAAACGATGATTTTAATGCACGCGTGGGGGGACCAGCGCCGTACGCAGACAGAGCATAAGCGGATGCTTTATCCCATCAGGGCTTAAACAAATGCTTCCTGTCAACCTTCTGACTTTCACTTCTTGTCTGGAACACAGACCCACATCCTGCAAGAAACTGTTCCTCTTTTTGCAGAGACAGTTTTGCAGTTGCAAGCAAACATGACTAACCTCTCACCTATAAATGAGTCTATCTACTGTGTGTGTGTGTGTGGGTGTCAGCATGAAATGCACTCAGCTTCACCTCTCACCTCACCGGCTGAGCCTTGTAACCTTTTCCACCAGACAAAAGGCCAGCACGTACACCACTGAAACTATATGTGTAATATATTGAATAACTTTTTAATCAAATGAATGCCCCTACTTCAAAGCTTAATAAAAAGGATATAAATGACTAAAAGATAACAATGAATAACCTGGTTATTCAAATAGCATCCTCCCCACAGCTCCTCAAAGTAACTTTCACAAGCACGCTCTGCAAAAGCCTGCACTTCCTGTCTACTTTGGCACAGAGTGTACTACACTCAAACTACACTTTCTTTTACGACCCAACAGAATCAGCACATACACATTTAAGATTATAACAAGCATTCAAAGGCATTCAAGATTATTGATTAAACTCAACAGTTTAACGTGGTTATAACTGCATCTGTAATAAAGGCTAATTGGGTGCCAATATGTTTAAACATCTGAATACAATATCAATACTGTAAACTGTATGATTAATGCAATGGTAATGAGGATGATTATTAACAATAGCAGTAAAATAATTTCCCTGATCTCCAGACTTCACAGAGAGTTAAAAACTGTCTAAATTACACCTGGTAAAGCGTTGCTGCTTTACCAGGTGTAACAATTAAGTTTAACATCCAGGCATCCATGAAATTTAATGGAGATCAGTGAGCCACCAACACCTGCACCTGAGGACATCACGCCACCAAACGTGCTTTGTCTGACCCTACACGGTCTCCATGTCCAACACGGCCTACACGTCATGGATTGTTTGCCATGCTACGTCGTTCCCCACCAGAGCTACTACAGCACTGACCACCTGAACTGGTTTTCTCTCACCGGAACCGCGGCAGGTCGCCTGAGCTGCAACGCCGTTGCCACGGACCCAGGTCAAGCCACCTGAACTGTGGCCAGGCTGGCCACCAGATCTGTCTCGCTACTGCTGCCGAAACCACAGCAGGCTGCATGAGGGATCTTGCCAGCATTGTCACCCTGCTATGTGGCCATTGCAGGAGTCACAGTTGGGCCTATGAACGTCTGGTCCACCTGTTAAAGGGGGACAGAGGACCCAGAGGGGGAAAATAAGCGTGACAACTAAGATAACTGACACCTAGTGGGTATAAAGATAGCAATCTTTGGCTAGATTGACTAATTTAAAATACAAAAGAGCAAAAGGTGTTAGACTGTGTGGCGTGCACAGCCGCCCACCCAAAGTGGAGCAGGAAACTGCTCTACTTTGGCCAGTCAATTTCCACAAATTGACAATAAATCAGGTCCAGAACTTTTCACTCCGAGAAAAGCAAACTATACTTGTTTTAATTTTACAGTAAGCAATCAGGGAACCAACAAGCATGACGCGGGAGATGTTGACTCTGACTGGTGCGCTGTGACGTATCTGGCCAGAGGAAAGGTAAATCGAGAAAACGGCACCTACATAGGCCCGTGGGCGTGTGCAGATTTATACTACTATTACGGTGAATACAGACTATACGTCAGAATCCCTAGCGGGACTTCTGGCCTGTGTGCCATGGTATGTGTCGGGGCACCTTTAGTTTTTGCAGGGGGAAAGGGGGGTGCGACTGGGTAAACCCTGCACTGCCCAATTAACAGTGTAACGTGAGGGTTCACTAGATGGTTTGGAATCTCTCTGAATAATTAGAAACAGCAAGATGGAGACGGATAACTTTTTAGCAGCCTCTTTACTCTCAGCACACGGCAACAACCCACACTTCCTGTGTGCCGCCCTCATGAATACTTCACTGGCCTCTCAGAAACCAGGAAATCTTATACTCAGATCAAAACAGGAAAACAACCAGGTAGATATAACACATACTTATTACTGGTTTGAACATGCATGTCTAAACATTCAAACGCGTAAACATGTAAATATCAAAACTTAAAACTTATTTAAATTTACTTCTACACTTTACAACAGTAAGGTGCAGACGCCATGTTTTGAGGAAGCGCTCGACATGCTCATTTGACCTTTCTGTGGGTTCACCAATGTATATAGATGCTATTGGGTGCCTAGAGGGGTTCCAAACGAATATAAATTGGCTGACCAAATTGTGGCTGGGTTTGAAAATTTACCAGTAGTTGTGGGGATTATTTCAATTATTCCAATTACTCCAAATTAGAATGTGGACCATATTAATTACATCCACTACAATGTGCTTAGGTGGGCAAACTTAACTTGTAATGCAGTAGAAGGATTAGCAGAGCAATTAGGACCCACTTCTATTCTCAACAATACTCCCGGGATAAAATAGTAACCAGAGAACTGGAAGGCCTGAATACCTTGTCTAACATCCTGAATGAGCACTTGGGAGTCGACAATCCACTGGAGGACGGGATGACCTCTGTCTCTGGGCAATGAGAGTGTTTTAATGTGTCCTATTGGGTTTCCTTATCCATTTTTATAGCTATTTTGGTAACTTGCGGTTGTTGTGTGCCTTCTATCCGAGGATTATTGGTAAGGTTGGTTAACAGGGCTGTTGGGGATCTGATACCAAGGCAAACAACATGATGATGCTTGATGACTTTCAATTAGTGTTGATCTGCCATGGGGGCAGATCAAAGGGGGATTATTGAGATGAGATTATTTGAAGTGTCTCAATAATGCTATGTTTTTTATTAATAAGTGTTATAAAGTTATATAGTGTAGTATTAAGTGGACACGGCCCTGAATAATAAAGGCCCTTATAGCGTGTCACTTTCTGAGAAGTAAATTTGCAGGAAACTCTCTCCCACGCTTGGCTGCAAAAAGTAACGGTTAAAGGAGAAGTAGGGCAATGTTGCAGCCTCGCCAGAGATGAGAAAGGTGCGTTGCAGCTAATAGACAATAAACTCTGAGCACGCTATGCAACGTGACTACTGAATGCCTGTGAAACACTGTTGTTTTTAGACTAGAGTGGGACAGTTTCTAATAAAATTGTTTGGCATACACTTTTTGTATGCCTTTTTTGAGATTCACAGCAACATGTCATGCATGATGCATCTCCCTTCTAGAAGTATTGTGTAAGAGAATAAAGTGTGAAATGGTCTACTGAGCAGTGTTTTATCCTCCATCAGATGCCTATGAGGAATCAAAAGAACCCGGTGAAGTTTTGATAATTAACAGTTACTGGAATCCACAGCAACAGTTTTTAAGCATTATATTTCTTGGTTGGATTTTTCACAATATATGCTGATGTAACACAGTTGTTATGAAACATCTATTATGCCCATCCCACATTACTGTCCATGCCCTGGTGGGTGTGGATCAAAAAGTGATGAAAGGGGTTGACATAGGCTTTTATATAAAATGAAGGAGCCATGAATACAAATAAGAAAAAATGAGGCAGTTATGGGGGGCTTTCTTGT
Organism: Neolamprologus brichardi; assembly: GCF_056152115.1. Classification (NCBI taxonomy): domain Eukaryota; kingdom Metazoa; phylum Chordata; class Actinopteri; order Cichliformes; family Cichlidae; genus Neolamprologus; species Neolamprologus brichardi. The sequence goes on from NC_142117.1 coordinate 26,075,049, forward strand.
CAGATATTTGCTTATGTTTATCTGTCTGTTAATGATTTTGTTGTCTTCCTTTCTGGAGTCTTCCTTTCCACCTTCATCCTGTAAATTGCAAAAGAAATTTAATCTCAATGGCATACACAGGCCTGGGGATGTAATTCTGGGAGGGTTATTTGAAGTCCATTACAGTTCTGTATTCCCTGAGCGGACGTTCACCTCAGAGCCAGATCAGCCTAACTGCCATGGGTAAGTCTCACCCATGTAGCTGACAAAATTCTCTCATTGCTATTATTGCTTAGAATTTAGTTGCTCTTTTTCATTTTTTGTGTATTTTAGATTTGACACCCCTGGATTCAGACATGCCATGACCATGGCCTTTGCTATTGATGAGATTAACAAGAATTCAAAGCTACTTTCTAATGTGACTCTGGGATACAGCCTTTATGACAATTGTGCTACACTTGAGATTGGATTCAGTGCAGCATTGTCATTAGCCAGCGGTCAAGAGGAGCAATTTTGGCTTCTGGAGAACTGTTCAGGGACCCCTTCAGTTGTGGGGATTGTGGGTGATCCTTTCTCCACATTTTCTATTGCTGCCTCAAGTGTTCTTGGTTTATTCAAGCTTCCTATTGTGAGTTTCCCAATTCTACTTATTTGTGTGCTTCTTATATACTGCATTTTAATTGATCTACATTGTTAAATAAAATTATCTGAATGTCCCTTGCAATTTGCACAATTGGATTTTATAATATATGCTTCTTGACAGGTGAGTTATTTTGCCACTTGCTCCTGTCTGAGTGATCGACAGAGGTTTCCATCCTTCTTTAGAACAATCCCAAGTGATGCTTTCCAGGTAGAAAGTTGCACAATAAGAATTAAGTTTTTATCTGAGGTTAATTACTGACAGAAAACTTAGACATGAGCCAAACCAGTCAAAGAAATACTTTTTGCAAAATTTTGCATATTTGCTTTGAACATTTTTAATTAAAATACAATGTATTTAGGTAAAAGGTGTTATCATGAGAAGTTAACTTTTATTTAATGTTATTTTTTAAACTTTCATTAAATTAACTTTTTGATATTAGACATGAACAAGCAAATTTTCACTAAAAGAATATTTACACATGTACACTAACAACTTCAATCTCTTTTCATGTAGGTCCGTGCTATGATTCAGATTCTAAAACAATTTGGCTGGACATGGGTAGGTCTGCTAGTCAGTGATGATGATTATGGACTCCACGTTTCCAGATCCTTCAAGTCTGACTTTCTTCAATTAAGTGGAGGTTGTTTGGCCTACTCAGAGATTTTACCTTGGGAAGATCATCGAAATGAATATAAGAAAATTGTGGATCTGATGGCCAGATCCACAGCTCGTGTTGTCATTGTGTTTGCACATCAAATACACCTGATTCATCTCATGACAGAGGTTAGGGAAAATATCATAAAACACACTGCAGGTAATGTATTACAAGAGAGTAAAAACATAACTGCAATGCAATCCACAGGTGGTGAAACAAAATGTTACAGGCTTGCAGTGGATTGCCAGTGAAGCTTGGACAGTAGTTGGTGGACTCCATACCCCTGAATTTATGCCATTCCTTGGTGGAACACTAGGCATTGCCATCCGACGAGGAGAAATACCAGGCTTTAGAGACTACTTGTTAAAAATTAATCCTGAAGAACAGAACAGTGCAAACAACATGGTGAGAGAGTAACTTTAAAAACTTCAAGTCAAAATTTTGTTGGTTATTATTGTTGACCTGTTTTTGTTTCTCTGGTTGTTGTGCATTTTAGGTGAAGCAGTTTTGGGAAGATACATTTCACTGTAGATTTTCAGCAGACTGGTTGGAAGATGGTGGGACACTTTGCACTGGAGAAGAAGAGCTTAGGAAGGCTGAGACTGAACTTTTGGATGTGACTGAACTCAGGCCCGAGTATAATATTTATAAAGCTGTGTATGCTCTTGCACATGCCCTTGATGACATGCTGCACTGTGTTCCAGGGAGAGGACCTTTTACTGGGCACAGCTGTGCCACTTTGCAAAAATTAGAGCCATGGCAGGTTTGATGTCATTTTATACTCCAGTCATTCATATTTTACAAAAACTTTATGGAAGAAAGATAATTGTGTAGCAACTAATAATATAGATTCATGTCTCACCGCTTTAAAGACACAATAGCAAGAAGTTTTGCTATTAATTACTGTATGATTGTACATTGATGAACTAAGTAATAGACTTAATTCCAGGTTGCTCCAATAATTGGTGTATAAAAGAAGAAAAAAGTTCATAAGCCTTTATCTATCACTTTTATAGCTGATGTATTACTTGGAAAAAGTCAACTTCACAACTCCATTTGGTGATCAAGTATTTTTTGACGAGAATGGTGATGCCTTACCTATCTATGATATCATGAACTGGCTGTGGCTCCCTGATGGAAGCACTAAAGTTCAGAATGTGGGTGAGGTTAAGATGTCAGTTTTCAAAGGTGAAGAAGTCACACTTGATGAAAGCAAAATCTTCTGGAACTTTAAATCAAAAGAGGTAATTTCTCCTATTCATAGAATTTGCTTTCAAATTAAAGGATAGTACAGTACACAATACATGTATAACTGGTGTTGAATAACTTTAAAAAAAATTTTTCCCTTTAAGCCACCTACATCAGTTTGCAGTAAAAGCTGCCCTCCAGGAACACATATAGCAAGGAAGCGGGGAAAGCCTGTGTGTTGCTATGACTGCATCCCTTGCTCTGAGGGAAAGATCAGCAATAACACTGGTTTGTATCAATTGACATTATAATGCATGAGATGTGCGATGTTTCTTTGTGTTTAGCAGTGTACGGTCCTATGGTGGCTTTTATTAACACCGAGCCAAAATTATTGTGAGAGTGGTTTCCAGTTACACATCAATGAAAATATTACTAGATGAAAATACTGACTGTCCATTTTATTGTACAAGACACTCATAATAGGACAAAACAGTGTGAAACCAAATGAAGAAATCAATGTCAATTCTTCCCATGTTTTTTAGACTCCTTAGAGTGCACCAGTTGTCCAGAGGACTTCTGGTCAAGCCCCCAGAGAGATCACTGTGTTCTTAAGAGAACAGAGTTCCTCTCCTACCATGAACCCCTGGGAATCTGCTTGACAACCACCTCACTGCTGGGCACATTTATCTGTACTGTTGTTCTAGGAATTTTCACATATCATCGCAGCACACCTGTGGTGCGTGCAAACAATTCAGAATTGAGCTTTCTGCTTTTAGTGTCACTTAAGCTGTGTTTCCTGTGTTCACTGTTATTCATTGGAAGACCCAGACTTTGGACATGCCAACTGAGACATGCAGCATTTGGGATCAGTTTTGTGCTTTGTGTCTCATGTATCCTGGTGAAAACTATGGTTGTTTTGGCTGTGTTCAAAGCCTCCAAGCCAGGAGGCGGAACCAATCTTAAGTGGTTTGGTGCTATGCAGCAGAGAGGGACAGTTCTGGTTCTTACTTCCATTCAAGCTGCAATCTGCACTGCCTGGCTTGTCTCTTCCTCTCCAACTCCACATAAAAACACCCAATACTACAATGACAAAGTGGTGTATGAGTGTGCTGTTGGGTCTACAATTGGCTTTGCAGTGTTACTGGGTTACATTGGTGTGCTGGCTTTCCTTAGCTTTCTGCTAGCATTTCTAGCCAGGAATCTTCCAGATAATTTCAATGAGGCCAAATTCATCACATTTAGCATGCTGATCTTCTGTGCCGTGTGGGCGGCCTTTATCCCTGCTTATGTAAATTCTCCTGGCAAATATGCAGATGCAGTGGAGGTATTTGCAATCTTGGCCTCAAGTTTTGGGCTATTGGTGGCACTGTTTGGACCCAAATGTTACATAATTCTGCTTAAACCAGAGAGAAACACAAAGAAGGCAATCATGGGTCGAGAGGCCACCAAGCCATAAAACCAACATCTGTAGGATAATGACCAAAAATATATTCATATTAATGCAGCCATAATTTGTCCTTTAAATGTTTTTATACAGTTTTACACATTAGTGTTGTTTTCATCAGATTTGCTTTTACTGCACACAATACATTTAGAAGAACATATAATAATTAATTCCTTATTTGTTTGTTATTCTCTTTGGGTGTCATCACAGTCTCAAAGTCCTTACAGAAGCTCTTCCATAGTCCAACATGTTGCCAGGAAAAATTAAAACTAAAATTTCCCTTTATTTGTACTATAACAAGTACCCTTGCATATCTCCCATATCATTGAAAACATCTCTGAATATCTCTCAGTGCACAACATTATTGGCGCTGTGTGTCAGTTTTGGCTGCTCCTTAGCTTGTTATGTAAACATCTACCATCTTCATGGTCAGAATTCTTCTAATGAATTCCACCCATGATTCTTTAAGTGCAGTGACCTCTTGTTTAATGTCTCTACTGGTATTATAATAGTTAACTGGTTGAATACTTCACAGCTTTTATCAAGCCCACTTATTATGGTCTACATCAATATATATCGATATAGATGACAGATATATATCTGTCAGTATAGGCTTTTCAAAGAAGAGAACCTATTGTCACAGAATTCACATATGCTTTGATTTTAGAAAAAGATGACTATATCAAAACGTGACTCATTTTCACCATTTTAAATGTAAAATTTCAGCAATGAAAAATGTTAATATTAAATGAAGACATCTCAACTTGAATGATTCCATTGCCACAAGAATGGCATTTACTTAGAATAACCCCTTTCTTTCTTAAGATATGGTTAGTCAGAGCACTCAGAGAGCACAACTCTCCGTGAAGGCCAAGGTCTATACTTGTTTTATGTTCTTTTTATTTTGCTGGTGTCTGACCTTTGACCTATGATTTGACTCATTACATATTAAATAGTTTAATTTCTTTACCACAGAACTGGTTTGTTGGTATATTTGGCTTGTATATTGATATTTTAAGATATATTCATGCAGTGGGTAATTTTGCAAAACATTGTGGCATCATTGTGATGCATTGGGTGTTGTATTTAAAAAAGTGTGTTGTAAAGTTTTTTTTTATCTGTGAAAAAATTTTCAAGAAACTCATTATTGTTTTCTTGAAAGTTTTTTCAAAGTCAATTCTATCCTCGGGCTCTAACAATGAAGAGTGAAGTCATGTCCCCCAATGCCTAGTATATCATTGTTAAGTTTGAAAATGTCCCTAAAAACTGACTGACAGACAAGCAAATGGAACCAGTTACATATCCCTTCCTGATAATTAAACCAAATATCGATCTAATGATAAAGGAAAATTGGCTGGTTCTTATAGTTCTAATAGTGCTTTCCTACTCTGAGCACTCAAAGCTCAGAGTGGTACAGAGACACAACATGCCTCTTCCATCTAAAGTTCACATTCATGCTCATTCATACTCCGGTGGATGCATCGGGGAGGAACTTGGGGTTAGTATCTTGCCCAAGGATATTTTGCAAGCACACTAAAACAGACAGGGATCAAATCAACCTTCCGATAAGTAGGTGATCTGTTCTACCTCCTGAGTGACATGCTCTACTAAAACAAATACCCGATAGTCAAATAGTCAAGTATAGTGATAGCACAAGTACATATATGTAGGTTTATTCATACAAATAGGATATACTCAAACAAAAGACCCTGCTAGGCTATTTGTCATTAAACACATCAAAAATGTATTTGAATATTAAGCAAGATTTACATTCATTTTCCAATTCCAAAAGTAGAAAATCTTTAAAGTACATTTTACAAAATATATGGTGCAGTGCTTTTATACATTTATTAATACAGCACAGCATTCAGATTATGTTTATATATTCATATTTATTTCGGTGTGGTGACATGTCTGCAGCCATACCCTTGAGAGTGCTGAAAAAAATTAAACAATGACGCAAAGCATGCTAAAGGGATAACACACCCCTCATATAAAGTAGAGAGACCTTATAAAAGAAACAATGATACTGAAGGTGGAGATCAGTTATGGGGGGCTTCCAGGTCACATATATTTTCACAGGTGTCTCTTTTGTCTTACTTTTTTTTCCTTTTTTCTTTTTATGCTTTGTGTCTTCTTCACTTTCTTTATCGTGTAAGTTAGAAAGAAAGTTTAATCTCAATGAAATGCACAAGCCTGGCGATGTGGTACTGGGTGGGTTGTTTGAGGTCCATTACACTTCTGTCTACCCAGAGAGAACATTTACCTCAGAGCCTCAACAGCCTCACTGCACTGGGTAAGTGTCACACAAATACGACATCAGCAGAGACATGTACAAATAATAACTATTGAAAATATTCATGACAGATCTAAATTATATACAAGATAACTTATCTATCTTAGCCTACATATGTCAAAATATTAATTACACTTCTTATTTTATATTAACATACACTCATTTTAGGGTTCATTTTGCATATCTCTGCTTGTTTTCATGTTTGCAGATCTCTTTTAGTGAACAATACTGACGTAACGTTTGCTTGTTTGTTAGCTTTGATATTGTAGGGTTCAGGAATGCAATGACTATGGCATTTGCTATTGAAGAGATCAACAAGAATTTAAATTTGCTACCTAATGTGACTCTTGGATACAGTCTTTATGACAACTGTGGTGCCCTTGTTGTTGCACTCAGCGGTGCCTTATCACTAGCCAGTGGCCAGGAGGAACAGTTTCTGCTTCAGGAGAACTGTTCAGGGATCCCTCCAGTCCTTGGGCTTGTTGGTGATCACTACTCAACATTTTCCATTGCTATTTCCAGTGTGCTAAGTTTATACAATATACCTATTGTAAGTTTTAAGTTTCATATTTTTATGCTTGCACTGTGCGTTTCATTTAAGTGTAGTATTGATCCCCTGCGGTACATTTTGGCGGTACTTATAATAGCATTTGGACTGGCTTTTACTTGTATGATGTGTTAATATGTCTCTTGTATATTTGTAATAGGTGAGTTATTTTGCCACATGCTCCTGCCTCAGTGATCGTCAGCGTTTTCCAACTTTTTTCAGAACCATCCCAAGTGATGCTTTCCAGGTAAAACATAATTACCAAGTTAAATGAAATATACCACAGTTTTGGGAAAGGACTTTGAAATTATTTCTAATGACTTTGATGTATTTGATGAATAAGATAAATTATAGAGGTTGCATTAATTGGTTTCAGATGTGTATTTATAATTTTTTAAAAATAATACACTCATCTCATATCCACTTAGGTGCGTGCTATGATTCAGATTCTAAAACACTTTGGCTGGACTTGGATAGGTCTTCTAGTCAGTGATGATGATTACGGACTCCATGTTGCCCAATCCTTCCAATCTGACCTGGCTAAATCTGGTGACGGTTGTCTGGCCTACTTAGAGATTTTGCCCTGGGACAGTGACCCAAGTGAACTGAAGAGGATTGTACATTTGATAAAGACATCGACAGCTCGTGTGGTCATAGTGTTTGCACATGAGATACACTTAATTCAATTAATGGAAGAGGTTGGAAATAAAAAATGTTCACATAGATAATTTTTATTGCAGCATTGTAACTTATTTGTCTAGACAAAAATTACTGCCATTGAAGGTAAAATAGGTAATCTAATAATTAGATTAAACTGCTAACATTAAAAAGCAGAAACATCACAATGAAACTTAATCACTTTTATGTTATCAAAATGCCCCAAATGTGCAAGAAAAATAAACATTGTTTATTTAACTAACTTCATATCAATAACTTGATAACTTAATAGCTATAGTGAGAACCTACATAAATTTTGTATTCTACATTTATTATCATAGGTAGCGAAGCAGAATGTGATAGGTCGCCAATGGATTGCAAGTGAAACATGGACAACAGCGTCAGTGCTCCAAACAGCCCACCTCACTCCGTACCTGCGTGGCACATTGGGCATTGCCATCCGCAGAGGCGAATTACCAGGGCTGAGGGAATTCCTGTTAAAAATACACCCAGACCAAAGTGACAATGGAAGATACAACAATAATTTGGTAATAATTCTGAAATAAATATAATTTGAAAGTATATCTAAAATGAATGAGAATGAGACATGAAATAAATAAACATTTTCTATTATCTCTAAATACTTTTATTCCATTACAGGTAAATCAGTTTTGGGAATTCACATTTCAGTGCAGATTTGCACCAGCTCCTGCGGGCTGGCTGGAAGCTGGAGGAGTGCTATGCACTGGGCAGGAGCATATTGAAAATGTGGACACTGAGTTTTTTGATCTTTCTAATCTCAGGCCTGACTACAATGTGTACAAGGCCGTGTATTCTCTCGCATATGCTCTTAATGACATGTTGCATTGCAAGCCAGGAACAGGACCCTTTAGAGGGCACAGCTGTGCTACTTTGCAAACAATGGAGCCATGGCAGGTATGGTATCAATTTATAAATTTTTGTTTGAAAAGCTACTGTGTCACTGAAGTTTTTGTTATTTAAAAAGGTCCATTATTCTATAAGGGTACTGATATGTTTGCAATGAATTTCCATTATTTTCTTTCCAAATTAAAAGAAATGGTAGAAGTAGTATTTTTTAAATAATTAAGAAAAATTAGATGAAACAACATTCTGAATTACAGTCTACCTTGATGCTGTTCCTTCTTTTTTTCCCATTAACCTTCATTAGCTCATACATTATTTACAAAATGTCAACTTCACCACTCCATTTGGTGATCAAGTATCCTTTGATGAAAACGGTGATGCATTGCCAATATATGATGTCATGAACTGGTTACACCTACCTGATGGGCAAATTAAAGTTCAGAATGTTGGTGAGGTTAAAAGGTCAGGCTTTAAAAGTGAAGAACTCACCATTGATGAAGATAAAATGTTCTGGAATTTTGAATCAGGAAAGGTTATTTCTACTTTTCTAAATAACTTCTTTTAGAAAAATACTGAGTGAAGTAGTGTATATTGAACCTTACATGTAATCAGTTTGTCTTTCTCTAGCCACCCCAATCAGTGTGTAGTGAGAGCTGTCTTCCAGGCACCCGGATGGCTAGAAACAAAGGACAACCAGAGTGCTGTTTTACTTGCATTCCATGTTCAAAGGGAAAAATCAGCAAAAACAACAGTGGGTATTTGTAATTCAAGGATATTTTAATTTTAATTTTGAGAAATTATACATAGTTATAAACAATTGATATCGTTGATTATATGCCTTCCCATTGTTGTCAGATTCCTTGGAGTGCATCAGTTGTCCAGAAGATTTTTGGTCAAACCCTCAGAATGACCACTGTGTTCCAAAGAAGACAGAGTTCCTGTCCTACCATGAGCCTCTGGGTATTTGTTTGACAACTGCCTCTTTGTTGGGCACATTTATCTGTGCAGTTGTTTTAGGGATCTTTTTCTATCATCGACGTACACCCATGGTACGTGCAAACAATTCAGAGCTGAGCTTCTTGCTCTTAGTATCACTAAAACTATGCTTCCTGTGTTCACTGTTATTCATCGGAAGACCCAGGGTATGGACATGCCAGCTGAGGCATGCAGCATTTGGCATCAGTTTTGTGCTTTGCGTCTCATGTATCCTGGTGAAAACCATGGTTGTTCTGGCTGTGTTCAAAGCCTCCAAGCCAGGAGGGGGAACCATTCTTAAGTGGTTTGGGTCGATGCAACAGAGAGGGACAGTTCTGGCTCTTACTTGTATTCAGGCAGGAATCTGTACTGCCTGGCTTGTCTCTTCCTCTCCAACTCCACATAAAAACATGCAATACCACAATGACAAGATAGTGTATGAGTGTGCAGTTGGGTCTACAATTGGCTTTGCAGTGTTACTGGGTTACATTGGTGTGCTGGCTATCCTTAGCTTTTTGCTAGCATTTCTAGCCAGGAATCTTCCAGATAATTTCAATGAGGCCCGACTCATTACATTCAGCATGCTAAGTTTCTGTGCCGTGTGGGTGGCCTTTGTCCCAGCTTATGTCAACTCTCCAGGTAAATATGCAGATGCAGTGGAAGTATTTGCCATTTTGGCTTCAAGTTTTGGGCTATTGGTGGCACTGTTTGGACCCAAATGTTACATAATTCTGCTGAAACCAGAGAGAAACACAAAGAAGGCAATCATGGGTCGGCTCACTATAAATGAATAGAATTAATACAATTTGGGTTATTTAAATTAATCACTTAATCAGTTGAATTCATTTCACATTTTGTCTCCAACAGTAATAATTTAAGGTCGCTAAAATCGTAAATCTTTTATCAAACAATAGTATGGCTAATAGATTTTTTTATGAGCATTATCATGGCAAAATGTTATCTTAGAGAAATCTTAACTTGCTGGATTGTTCGCCTCACCAGATCTTTTCCCCCTTCAAGTTGAAAGTTTTGGATCTCAACCAAAAGAATGCACAAGAAATGAATTTACAAATTCTAATATTCAAAAGAGTTGCAGCTGTAAGCTAAAGATATTCCATTCAGAGCAGATGATTTTTTGTGAATTTATCCTTAAAGGCTACCTGAGAAAACAAACAAACAAAACAAAAAAAAAAAAAAAAAAAAAGAATGCTGCCATTGTAAAAAACTGACCTAATTTGAGCTCCTACCTGCTCATGAAAGCAGACCAGGCCAGACACACACAGACACAGAAACAGAGACAGACGCAAACAGAAAACAGAAACTGACCATTTGCCTTAAATGTGTTGTAACATTTTGGTTGTCCTCAGTATTTTAATCTTAATATGGGTGTATTGTTTCTCACAATAAATCGATGTGATAAAATCTGTTTCTGCCTAGAGAACATGAATGTAAAGGGTGATATTCATATTAAGGTAGATAATTAATTAAAGCTCCTGTGCTTGTGTGTGTCTGTGCCTGTTGACAAATTCAGGTAGAGGTACTATTAAAAAAGCAATAATACATATGCTTTTTTCTTTATTGGGCAAAATTAGTAGGGGTTTCAGGGAGTGTAGAACACTGTCTAAACACCTAGGTAAACCAGGTCCAATAACGATGCAGAGTCACAGTAGACTAAACATCTACTGAATCTTAATCTATTGTTCACAGATATTCTGATGAAAACGTCAAATAAACAATGTAAAAAAACAATACAAAAATAGTTAGCATCTACACTCCTAACTCAAATTAACAATAAGTGGTACCATTGCGTCATGAATTAACCTGTCAATAAAATATTTCAGGTTTAATATCTAACATATTATGTAAAATAAACTAACTTTAGCCAATACTTCCATGATGCTTCAATGCAGATGAAAGCGAATTGTGTTCAGCACATACTTGACATGGCTGCTATGCTAATTCTCAAAACAGGAAGTGATGTCATCATATTATCATATTATAGTTAAATGATCCACCCCCACCCCTTATTTTACACAGAGTATAGCCTTTAAAGAATACAATTATCAAATTTGTTTAAAGTATCTTGGGTCTTATTCACAGCTAACTTAAAAGTATATGAATATATGAAACCAAAGGAATTGTACTTAAGGCTACGTTCACACTGCAGGTCTTAATGCTCAGTTCCGATTTTTTGATCAGATCCGAATTTTTTGTCTGCTTGTTCACACTACAAATAAAATGCGACAGCAAACACGCTCTAGTGTGAACGCTCAAAGCGGCCCGCATGCGCAAAAGAACACGTCACACACAACGCGCTCTGTTTAGACCCAGAGCAAACAGTATTGTTTGACTGATGGCCCTTAATATAAAGACTTCAGACTTTACGTTTCCCAATTTTTGCTTTAAGTTATTTTGTTATTTACATAATAATGTAGATAACCTAATAATTATCCATATTGCTGTTTTAGAGGAGCAGTGCTTCAAAGGATAGTTGCAGATTTCTGTCAGAATCTGCAGATTATACAGTACAAATAAAATGTTCACATTTCTCCAACGTTGTCTTCCCAACAGTTTCACTGACATCTACACTGGATGGCCAGCAAGGGCATAGATTTGGTTTTGGCATTGGTAGGGACCAAACCCTGCCCTGTTTCTTATTTTTGTCCTTTTTGTCTTTGCTTCTTGATAAAAAAAAAAAAAAAAAAGGATAAATATACTTGCCTACATATGCTATTCTACATGCTTTTAAACCATTTAAAATTACAATTCATAGTTTTATATGTGAATTATATAATGTTAAATTACTATTAAACAAATGACTGACTAAGAATTTTAGACTTTAGTTTACTTCAGCCATATTCCATATAAATCAGGTATCATACAAAAATAAAAATAGCTTCAAATAGAGTCATGACAATAAAAGAATATGACTTTAAGGACTTAACAGCATTACTTCAGTTATAGTACACCAACATCTCTGACACATTAGCACTAAGGGAACACTGAATGACCTGGTGGGTTTTGTCCATAAAACTACTCATCTAAGATTAACACAAAGTAAAAGATCTCTCAGAAAAATTATGCAACAGTTTAGGCACTATTGCTCCTATCAAATCAGTGGGCTGAGATTTTTTATTCCAAACTTGAACTACTGTTACAGCAACAGACATGGACTACTGGTGTCCCACACAACAACTCAATGTGGACTACGTGAAGCAGCCAAACACAGGCCTGCTCCTCTTGTTAACTGAGATAAACTGCTGGCATGTTTGTTTTACATCTATACTGTCCAGTCTCTCCTGGTGGACCTTAGCCATCTTTTTAGTCTTCTGAGAGCACTGAAGCTTCTTTCAGCCTCAGTACATGCATTTTATCCTCAGATTAAAATTATTATTATGTGCTTGATGTGCCTCACCTTTGGTCCTGGCTCTTCCCCTCTGACTGCACTAGGACATATTGCCACCTGATAAAATAACACATTGATTCATGCCATATAAAAAGTGAGACATGTCAATTCAGATTGTTTGTCAAATATACACTAATGAAACAATTTACATCAGCAGCCTAACAATTGTCATGATAATAAATACTAGTTAATCTATAGCACCAAAATCATCAGTCAGTCACCTGTGACTCGCCTCTTCACCTCTGTCTGAGCTACAACATGGGTCGCATAGGGTCAAAAAAAATCAGATTTGATGCGCTTTTGCCTGCAGTGTGAACGTAGCCTAAATCTTATGCATTCAGCTTGTCCTACGTCACGGTTTTCTTCCAAATATGTCTTTGCAAAAATTGCTAAAAAGCATTTGCAGCAACAAAAAGACAATATTCCAGAAACACGCTTTGCCAACTGATCAGCTGTTCATAACACTTCCTATGTTGGAATAAACGTCAGCACAATCTATCTGATGTTTGCCATTATCTGCCCGTAAACGGAAGGGATGTCATTTTCGCGGAAAACAAAGATATGCTGGTGGTTTTAAAATTAATGTTTGAGTTTATGCCTTTCTGTATAGTCTCTGGGAAACTTAGAACTCAAATTATATTGTTGGAAATTGTTTATTTTGATGCACATGCTGTTTTTTTTGTTTTTTTGTTTTTTTGCATATTCGCATTATAATATTTATTTTCGTTTTCCCTCCAGTATATAAAAATTGGTGTATCTCAAAAATAAAACTATAAAGACATTCAAAATGAATTTCCTGTGGTTGGAAACTATTTTGTGCAACTTCTTTGCATTTACAGTTTTGAGGGATAAACCTCTGAAATTTCTCTAACTAGAAATATATGTTAAAAAAACAAAATCAATTTTCAATTTTTTTGTAGTTTATTGCACATTTTTGCAATTTATGTAGCTAGTATGGACTTAATGCATACATATTATTAAAATTTGGGATATAATGTTTGAATTGATGTATATCAACTTGCGGACTTGGTTCTATGGTAGGTCTTAAAGGGTTAATATAGAAGGTTCTTGTACATTTATTCAGATTATGGTCTTAAATTTATTTATTTATTCATTTGCTCACTGTATGTCTCAATGATTTAACTGCAAGAATATTTCTCCCCCCTTTTACTGCACTTGTTAAAAAAAAAAACACAATTTTTTTTAAACTTTCTAACTCTCTAACCTGCATAGTCGCAAGTGAGTGTATGTTCAGTCATAGCATCTGCATCAATAAAAACTGATCTCAAATGAAATGTATTATAGGCCCTGCCCATCTGCTGTCTGCTCTGATAGGTTATTTACAAAACTGCATGTCAATAAGAAGGAATTGCAACGCCATGAAACCTAATGACTGGGCTGAGAAAAGGGGAAAAGCAGATAATAGTCATGTTGTCACTTGTACACGCCAATTTGCTCTTGTTCATTTTGTTATATTGTTACTTTTCTTTTACTGCAGCCTCTTTGTCTTCCTCCTCCTGCCAGTCACGTGGACAGTTTCATCTAAATAGCATTCAAAAAAGTGGAGATCTGATCCTAGGAGGACTGTTTGAAGTTCACTTCTTTTCAATCTTCCCTGACCTGTCATTTACCTCAGAGCCACAACAGCCTACTTGCTATGGGTAAGTATGGCAGTGAAACAGCAGAAAAGACTTTGGGAAATCACTGCCAACAGTGGCATTAAGAACAAATACACACATCTTGCAATATGAACTTTCTTTATTTTTGTCATTTAGCATGTTACTTTAATTGTTTCTGTTCTTTTCATTTGAGTAGTTGCAAAACGTGTATGGTTGCAAAATCTTTTGCAGGTATCCAGCTATATGTTTCAATAGCAGACTGTGTTTTTTTGTTAGTTTTGATGTTCTAGGATTTAGGCAGGCAAAAACCATGGCCTTTGCTATTGATGAAATCAACAGAAACTCCAACCTACTGCCAAATGTGACTCTGGGATTCACTCTTTATGATAACTGCGTTGAACTTGGAATTGGATTCCGTGCAGCATTGTCATTAGCCAGTGGTCAAGATGATCAAATTATATTACATAATACATGTGTTGGAAATCCTCCAGTCATAGGGATTGTGGGTGATTCATCCTCTACGCGTTCAATTGCCATCTCCACTGTCTTAGGTTTGTACAGCATACCTATGGTAAGTTTCCAGTTTAACCATGAAATATTATTTTTGGTTATATTTAATATAAATATATAGACCTAATTGTAAATTTAATGACCAGATTGAAGCTTAAAAAATGTAAGGAGGCAGTCAAGGCTTTGAATATTTCTACAATATACAGTCTGTATCTTTCACAGGTGAGTTATTTTGCCACATGTTCCTGTCTGAGTGACCGTAAAAAGTATCCATCCTTCTTTAGGACGATCCCAAGTGATGCTTTCCAGGTGAAAACCGATCAGCACAATTATAAACAGTCATCAGTAACTAATGAATAACTAAGTTTTGTCTTGTCTATGCATTCACGTTTTAATCTGTATTCACTTAGGTTCATGCTTTGATTCAGATTCTAAAACATTTCAAGTGGACTTGGGCAGGTCTGCTTGTCAGTGATGATGACTATGGACTCCATGCAGCAAGATCCTTCCAGTCTGAGTTAAGTCAGTCTGGTGAAGGTTGCCTGGCTTACACTGAAATTTTGTCCTTGCACAAAGAAACAGATGAACTCAGGAGGATTGTAAATGTGATGAAAAAATCCACAGCTCAAGTTGTCATTGTATTTGCACATGAGAGTCACATGATAAACCTTATGGAAGAGGTTTGGATTTAAAAGTGTTAAATCTTTACTAGCTATACAGATTTGCATCACTACACTGTGTAACAGATGCATTGTGTCTTTATATATTGATTGAGTAGAGAAAACTAGTAATGAAGAATTCATAATGTCACTAAATTAGTTGCTACTTACAATATGAGTTTATACATTTTGTCAAACATAATGCACAGGTGGTGAGGCAAAATGTAACAGGCCTACAGTGGATGGCCAGTGAAGCCTGGACAACTGCTGTTGTGCTCCAAACACCTCACCTCATGCCATACCTGGGTGGTACACTGGGCATCGCTATTCATCGAGGAGAAATAACAGGGCTCAGGGAATTCCTGTTACAAATACGTCCTGACTTGCATCACAACAATAGCTATGGAAATAGCATGGTGAGGGTTAAACCCTTTACTGTGGTATTTGCAGGAATTGCATATTTTATTATGTATAACATCTAAAATAGTTTTCATAATATTTCAGGTGAATGAATTTTGGGAATTCACATTTAAGTGCAGATTTGAACCAGCTCCAGCAGGCTGGGTAGAAGGGGGTGGTACATTATGCACTGGACAGGAAGATTTGGAAAATGTGAACAATGAGTTCTTGGACATTTCCGACCTCCGGCCTGAGTATAATGTGTACAAAGCTGTTTATGCTCTGGCATATTCCCTTGATGAGATGCTGCAATGCAAGCCTGGAAGAGGACCTTTCAGTGGGAACAGCTGTGCCACATTACAAACACTGGAGCCATGGCAGGTGTGATATCAGGTTACACTTTTTGTCTAAATTGATTGCTCTGTAATTACATTTAGAAAAGAATTTACCCTGTAAGGCAAAATGCAGTGCTATAAAATTAACTATGAAAAAGCTGGATTGAGGATTATATTTTCCCCTGAGCAAAAGTAGTGGTTACTGTAATTAGATCAGAGAACCCATTAATGGAATAAGTATGTCGCATTACTATAGGCCTTGTTTAAAAGCAATGAATTCCTATATTCAAATTTAATAGCTCTAATATCTGACTACTGAACAGCAGGGCCACAGTTTACATTGTTAAAAGTAATTTAATTCTTATACATCTGTTTTTAACAGCTTCTTTATTACTTGGAAAGGGTAAACTTCACCACTCCATTTGGTGATCAAGTGTCATTTGATGAGAATGGTGATGTGGTGCCAATTTACGATGTGATGAACTGGTTGTGGCTCCCTGATGGAAGCACTGAAGTTCAGAATGTTGGTGAGGTTAAGAGGTCAGCTTTCAAAGGTGGAGAACTCATACTTGATGAAGACAAAATCTTCTGGAACTTTAAATCCAGAAAGGTTTTTGTATGCTTTTATCTTTTCCAATATGTATATTTTTCATTTTTCTCATTTGGACAATATATGTAATTCTAGCAGGTAATATTAATTTTGTCTAACAGCCAGGTCGATCAGTATGCAGTGAGAACTGTCCTCCTGGTACCCACATGGTGAGACGGAAGGGAGAACCCAAATGCTGTTTTGACTGCATCCCTTGCTCCGAGGGAAAAATAAACAATAAGAGCAGTAAGTGCTTGTCTTTGCATATTTTATTTAATTTATATTAAATGTAAAATGCATTTCACCATCTTAGCTTCTATTGTCAGATTCTTTGGAGTGTACCAGTTGTCCAGAGAATTTTTGGTCAAACCCCCAGCGTGACCACTGTGTTCCCAAGAAGACAGAGTTTCTTTCCTACCATGAGCCTCTGGGATTTTGTTTAACAGCAACCTCTTTGCTGGGAACAATTATATGTGCTGTTGTTATAGGGATCTTTTTCTTCAATCGCAGAACACCTATAGTGCGTGCCAATAATTCAGAACTTAGTTTCCAGCTATTGCTGTCACTTAAGTTATGTTTCCTGTGTTCACTGCTGTTCATCGGACGACCCAGGCTTTGGACATGCCAACTCAGGCATGCAGCATTTGGGATCAGCTTTGTGCTGTGTGTCTCATGCATCCTAGTAAAAACCATGGTTGTTCTGGCTGTTTTCAAAGCCTCCAAGCCAGGAGGGGGAACCAGTCTGAAGTGGTTTGGTGCTATGCAGCAGAGAGGAACAATTCTGTTTCTTACATCTATTCAAGTAGTCATCTGCACTGCCTGGCTTGTTTCTGCTTCTCCTACTCCAAATAAAAACACCCAATACCACAATGATAAGATCATTTATGAGTGTTCAATTGGGTCTAGTGTTGGTTTTGGAGTGTTATTGGGTTATATTGGCATGCTGGCTTTCCTCAGTTTTTTAATTGCTTTCCTGGCAAGGAATCTCCCTGATAGTTTTAATGAGGCCAAGCTCATCACATTCAGCATGCTGATCTTCTGTGCTGTGTGGGTGACCTTTGTTCCTGCTTATATCAGCTCACCTGGAAACCATGCAGATGCAGTGGAGGTATTTGCGATCTTAGCCTCAAGCTTCGGCCTGTTAGTCGCACTGTTTGGGCCCAAATGTTACATCATCCTGTTGAGACCAGAGATGAACACAAAAAAAGTTATAATGGGCCGTGGCACTCAATCATAAAAAAACATTTTCCACATGCAATATAAAAATACACATGGTGAATATACATTTATATAAATATATTAAATAAAATATAAAAGTGAGAACATATAAAGAAAGTTTGGATTTCTCCTTTACTGTGTATGCTAGAATGTGCAAGCATTGACTCTATGACACTACATTGTTAAATTTAACTTTAGACATAATTTAGCTATATCTGTCAGGGTTCCTGGGTCATTGACCCAGTGTTTTAAGTTTGTTCAGGTTCTGTTTATTTTCCACATGTTCATGTTTTCTGTTTTACTGTGCCAGCTTTGTCTATGTGCATCATGTCTAGTTCTACTTCCTATGTGTTATTAATCAGATTATGTTTAGCTGTTTACTCATTGGTCTCTAATCATCATCAGTGTATTTAAGCCCTCAGTTTCTTCCTGTCCACTGTCTTGTCATTTTTGATTCCGTGAGTGTGTTCTCTGTTCAGCCAGCCAACCATTCAGCCAGTCAGGTAGTCCGTTTCATATTCTGTTCTCTCTATCCTTAAAATAAACATCATCTTCATTCCACACTAACCCGTGAGTCCTGCATTTGGGTTCTCTCTTCCTTCTCTCCACACCGCGATGCCTGACAGAATGACAAGACCCGTGGGGCGCGAAGACACGCAATGGACCCAGTGGACTCTGATTTAAAATACATAAAACAATATAATCAGAAAATAAGCATTAAGAATATATATTTATTATTATTATCTATTTTATTGAGACAGCTGTTGAACATAACAGTAGTATGCCTTTTTACACTTTCTTTGCTGTCACATTTTTAACTTATAAAAGAATATTCTTATACAAGAATATATATTTAAATCCTAACAACACTCTGAGATTTTGCAAGTTGTCCTTCTTAGAAATCATGGAGGGGTCTGAAATTCTAATTGTAGGTGCATTCCCACTGTGAGAGAGAGCATTTAAAATACAATTCAGGAAATCACATTGTATGATTTTTAAAGAATGTATTTGTATAGCACTGCTGCACATAGGTATTTAAACACCTGAGAAAATCAGTGTTAATATTTGATACAAAAGCCTTTGTTTGCAGTTACAGAGGTCAAACTTTTCTCGTACTTGACCAGTTTTGCACACACTGCAACAGGAATTATGGTCCAGTCCTCCACACAGATGTCCTCTAAATCTGTCACGTTGCTGAGCAACATGGAGTTTCAGCTCCCTCCAAAGATTTTCTATTGGATTTAGGTCTGGAAACTGGCTAGGCCACTCCAGAACCTTGATATGCTTCTTATAGAGCCACTCCTTGGTTATCCTGGCTGTGTGCTTCGGGTCATTGTCATGTTGGAAGACCCAGCCAGGACCCATCTTCAATGCTCTGACTGAGGGAAGGAGGTTGTTGCTCAAAATCTCACAATACATGACCCATTCATCCTCTCCTTAATACAGTGCTGTCGCCCAAAGCATGATGTTTCCACCCCCATGCTTCAAAGTAGGAATGGTGTTCTTGGAATGCAACTCATCTGTTTTCCTTCAAACATGGCGAGTGAAGATTATTCCAAAAAGTTCTATTTTGGTCTCATCTGACCACATGACTTTCTCCCATGCCTCTTCTAGATCATCCAGATGGTCACTGGCAAACTTCAGATGGGCCTGGATGATGTCTTGAGCAGGGGAACCTTCCCTGCAATGCATGATTTGAGACCATGATGGCGTAGTGTTCTACCGACAGTTACCTTTTAAACTGTGGTCCCAGCTCTCTTCATGTGGTCATCATTGGTCAGCTCCTCCTGTGTAGTTCTGGGCTGATTCCTCACCTTTCTTGTCATCAGTGATACTCCTTGAGGTGAAATCTTGCATGGAGCCCCAGCCTGACAGTCGTCTTTAGCCTCTTCCATTTTCTGACAATTGCTCTACTTTTTAAAGGCATAGAAACAGGTCTTTGAGAGCCAGAATTCTTGCTGATTGCCAGGTGTTCAAATACTTATTTGCAGCAGTGCTATATAAATAAATTCGTTAAAAATCACACAATGAGATTTCCTGAATTGTTTTTTTAAATGCGGTCTCTCACAGTGGCAATGCACCTACAATGTGAATTTCAGACCCCTCCATGATTTCTAAGTGGGAGAACTGACCTACTGACGCACACTCTGGTTTAACTGCTGTACTATGGAGGACAAGAGGAAACTGCAGCAGGTGGTGAGGATGGCAGAGTGGACTTCACTAATGTATCATATTTTTTGTCATGTCAAGTGTACAGCACTTTGTTTTCAACTGGGAGTTGTCTGAAAGTGCTATGTAACTTAACTGCTTGCTTGTTTACCACCCACCTGTCATGCCTGGTTAGCCTCTAACTCAGGGATGTCAAAATCATTTTACATTTTATAATGTGTAAAATTACAGAAAAGGTTCTGGTAGCTTAACGCCCAAAGTGTCCTGTATTTTTGACACATAACAGTTTTCTTTATTGATGTCTTTTTAAATCAAAATTTCTATATCAGAGAGATACAAACAGGAACCTATATAGAAACCTATCTATTACTTAATTACTTTGGTATAGTATGAATGGCTTCCGGGGAGGTTTTAATCAGTAGGAAAAGCTGTAAAACCAATAAAAAAATACTTTTAAAAGTCCATAAATGTATACATTTATGGACGACATATTTTCCAACCTTGACCAGTGGGCTGATTGGAATCTTTGCCAGGTTGATTATGGCCACCAAGTCTTACACTTGACACCCCTGGTTTAACTCATCCATCAGATGGGCTCAGGAAACAGAAACAAATACTTTTGCACAGTGAAATTTACTTAGTGTGTCATTCAAAAAAATAAATAAATAAAAACTAAAACCCTCTGCAAATCACCGGCTTGCTGCAATGGAGGGATTTGTATGATCCCGTGAACTCAGGGGCTATGCTATTTTATTGCCCACTGGTAGGGTTTCCCAAGGCAACCTAGTCCTGGGTGAGATGCCAGATGAAGACTGATTCAGTTGACCCCTATGATAGGAATCAAGGGATCAGTCTACCCTGCCTGGGCCCCACTCTGGAGCCAGGCCTGGGGAAGGCGCTTGAATGAGAATATCTGGTGTCTTAGTCTTGAGCCTTAGCACAAAGCACAAAAAAACTGTTTCTTTTGTTTTGTGTGTGCTACAAAACATTCCACACACACAACATGCTCATGTTACCTAAGCCTACCTGGATACAACAACAGTATATGACCAAATGTATTTGAGATCCACCCCTTTCTTCATCTTTTTCCCTGATGGGCGTTATAAAAGAATAGTCAACACAGCATGCTATTAAAAGGGAATGGGAAAGGAATAAAATGCCACAACTAGGCTCAGAAAACCAGAAAGCTGTCATGTGTTCATTTTTACAAACCAATTTGGTCCTGGTCATTTTATTGTATTCCTACTTCACTTATACTGTATCCTCTTCTCTGTTTCCCTCCTCGTGTCAGCTGCAGGGACAATTTCATCTAAATGGAATGAACAAGGTTGGAGATATCATTCTGGGTGGACTGTTTCCAGTCCACTTTTTCTCAAGTGTTCCTTATCCATCTTTTACCTCAGAGCCACAACAACCTACTTGCCATGGGTAAGTATGACAGGAAAATGGCACAAAAAATCCCCAGAACAACTTAATGCCAATATGTGGGTTAATGCATAAAATGCATAAATTCTATGCATTAGTGCATACATCAATAAGGCCTGTATATTGAATGGAGAATCTTCTTGATTTTTCAAATAAAATATCTCATAAATTATTATTCAGTTTTCTTAATTTTTTCATCAGTCATTTTGCAACATTTTTCCTGATATATTTTTTAATTTAAATTTATTTTGTTAGTTTCTATGTACAAGGATTTAGGCAGGCACAAACCATGGCATTTGCTATTGATGAAATCAACAGAAATGCCAACCTGTTACCTAATGTGACTCTGGGATACACTCTTTATGACAACTGTGTTGAACTTGGAATTGGATTCCGTGGAGCATTGTCATTAGCCGGTGGTCAAGAGGAGCAGATTATATCAAATGATACATGTACTGGAAATCCTCCTGTTCTAGGGATTGTGGGTGATTCTTCCTCTACACCTTCTATTGCCATCTCCAGTGTCTTAGGTTTATACAGAGTACCGATAGTAAGTTTTCAGTTTAACTATACCATATTATTGTTGTATGACTTTATATATTTTTTCAGTGTTTGTATATACTGACTTAAATGTAAATTTAATGACAATAACAATGTACAATATACAGTCTTTGTTTTTCACACGTAAGTTATTTTGCCACATTTTCCTGTTTGAGTGACAGTTATTGATTTTATTGTAAATTTAATGACAAGACCAATGTACGCAATACCCAGTTTAAAGGAGGCAGTAAAGACTTTGAATATTTCTAAAATATATTGTCTGTATCTTTCACAGGTGAGTTATTTTGCCACATGTTCTTGTTTGAGTGACCATCGAAAATATCCATCCTTCTTTAGGACAATCCCAAGTGATGCTTTCCAGGTAAAATTCAATCAGCAGAATTATTACAATTGCCAGTAGATGATGAGCGGCTAATCCACTAAAATTTTTCTTATTATCTATGCTCTCATGTTTTCTCATGTTTCTCATGTTGCTTTCACTTAGGTACGTGCTATAATTAAAATTCTAAAACATTTCGACTGGACTTGGGCAGGTCTGCTTATCAGTGATGATGATTATGGACGCCACGCTGCCAGATCCTTACAATTCGAGCTAAGTTTGTCTGGTGAAGGGTGCCTAGACTACATTGAAGTTTTACCCTGGGACAAAGACACGGATGAACTCAGGAGGATTGTGAATGTGATGAAAAAATCAACAGCTCGTGTGGTCATTGCCTTTGTACATGAGAGTCACATGATAAACCTTATGGAAGAGGTGAAGTTTAAAAGAAAACTTGATTATTTCTTGTTATAAAGATCTGTATCTATACACTGTGTAAAAGATGTATTATGTCTTTAATTGAATGACTACAGAAACGTAAAGAAACAATTTATAACATATAACAATTTATAGCAAATACCTAAGTTGGATGTTAATGTCACAAAAGTAGGGGATAGTTACATCACTTTTTGCATTCGGTAAAATATAATGCACAGGTAGTGAAGGAGAATGTAACAAGTCTACAGTGGATGGCCAGTGAAGGCTGGACAGCAACAGCTGGTGTGCTCCAAACACCTCAGTTCATGCCATACCTGGGTGGTACACTGGGCATTGCTATTCGTCGAGGAGAAATACCAGGGCTCAGAGAATTCCTATTACAAATACGTCCTGACCTACATCACAACAATAACAATGGAAATAGCATGGTGGGAGTTGAAATGTTACCGTGATGTTGACAAGAATTTCATTATGCCATGTTTTTTTAAATGGAAAAGAAAAAAGAAAAAACAGTTGTCAACAATATATTTCAGGTGAATCAGTTTTGGGAATTTACATTTCAGTGCAGATTTGCACCAGCTCCAGCAGGCTGGGTGGAAGGTGGAGGTGCATTATGCACTGGACAGGAAGATCTAGAAAATGTTAACACTGAGATCTTGGACATTTCCAACCTCCGGCCTGAGTACAATGTGTATAAAGCTGTTTATGCACTGGCATATTCCCTTGATGACATGCTGCAGTGCAACCCAGGAAGAGGGCCTTTCAGTGGGCAAAGCTGTGCCACTTTGCAATCACTGCAGCCATGGCAGGTGTGATATGAATTTACACACTATGTCAATTAGATATCAATCTATGAGTAAATTCTTTGCTCTGTAATTACTTTCAGAACAAAATTTACCTTGTATGACTAAAAGCAGGGTGATTAAATTAATTATGAAAAGGCTGAAGTGAGCTAAATGAGTTTTCAATATTTCTGAGTAAAAGAAGTGTTTAAAATATTTAGATCAGAGCACTTTAACAAGTATGCATGTAATGTATCATTATAGTTCTTGAAATTGTTAAAGATATTACATATTAAGGAGCCCTCTTTAATATAGAATTTGATTTTATTACGTTTATATGTATTCCATTTTGCTATCAAATACAGGGTGCCACTGTTTGGATTGTTAAAAATAATTTATTTCTTATGAATCCCTTTTTAACAGCTTCTTTATTACTTGGAAAGGGTAAATTTCACCACTCCATTTGGGGATCAAGTGTCATTTGATGAAAATGGTGATGTGGTGCCAATTTATGATGTGATGAACTGGTTGTGGCTCCCTGATGGAAGCACGAAAGTTCAGAATGTGGGTGAGGTTAAGAGTTCAGCTTTAAACGGTGAAGAACTCATACTTGATGAAGACAAGATTTTCTGGAACTTTATTACAAAAAAGGTTATGTGTTTTTCTGATTTTTATATTTTGTCAGTTGTACAGTATATTTATATGTAATATTTAATTTCATCCAATAGCCACCTCGATCAGTATGCAGTGAGAGCTGTCTTTCTGGTACCCACATGGTGAGAAAGAAGGGGGAACCCAAATGCTGTTTTGACTGCATCCCTTGTTCTGAGGGAAAAGTCACTAATGAGACCAGTAAGGTGTTTTGTTTTTTTTCAGCACAATATATTTATTTTCATTCATATTAAATATAGTATGCATTTCATCATCTTCTGCTTTCTTGATATTTCTCCTTTTGCCAGACTCCTTGGAGTGCACCAGTTGTCCAGAGGATTTTTGGTCAAACCCCCAGCATGACCACTGTATTCGTAAGAAGACAGAGTTTCTGTCCTACCATGAGCCTCTGGGTATTTGTCTGACAGCAACCTCACTGCTGGGCACATGTATATGTGCTGTTGTTCTAGGGATCTTTATCTACCATCACAGAACACCTATAGTACGTGCCAACAATTCAGAACTTAGTTTCCAGGTACTGCTGTCACTCAAATTGTGCTTTCTTTGTTCACTGCTGTTCATTGGACGACCCAGGCTGTGGACATGCCAACTCAGACATGCAGCATTTGGAATCAGCTTTGTGTTGTGTGTCTCATGCATCCTAGTAAAAACCATGGTTGTTCTGGCTGTGTTCAAAGCCTCCAAGCCAGGAGGGGGAGCCAGTCTGAAGTGGTTTGGTGTTATGCAGCAGAGAGGAACAGTTCTGTGCCTTACATCTATTCAGGCAGCCATCTGCACTACCTGGCTTGTTTCTTCCTCTCCAACTCCACATAAAAACACCCAATACCAAAATGATAAGATTGTTTATGAGTGTGCATTTGGGTCCACTGTGGGTTTTGCAGTGTTATTGGGTTATATTGGTGTGCTGGCTGTCCTCAGTTTTTTAATTGCATTCCTGGTGAGAAATCTCCCTGACAGTTTTAATGAGGCCAAGCTCATCACATTCAGCATGCTGATCTTCTGTGCTGTATGGGTGGCCTTTGTTCCTGTCTATATCAGCTCACCGGGAAATTATGCAGATGCAGTGGAGGTATTTGCTATCCTGGCCTCAAGTTTTGGACTCTTGATCACACTGTTTGGACCCAAATGTTACATAATCCTGTTGAGACCAGAACTGAACACGAAAAAAGCTATAATGGGTCGTGGCACTCAGTCATAAACATTTTTCCTCACAGATTAGAAAAGTAGCTTTACAGTATATTAGAAATGGGAAAGGCTTCAGAAGTTTCTGCCAACAAATAGAGATTTGGAAGAGGTGTAATTTAGTGGGGTTCAGTGAGTATGTCTGTGAAGGTTCTCAGTCATCCAGGTCATCGTAGTCTAAGGAGCTTGGAAAGGAAAGTGTCTGGACTTCTTTAAGTTGCTTGAAGACAGTTCACCTCTCATCCAAGAAGCCGCTTTTCTTTCCAAGCTCCTTAGGTTCAGTGAGTATTTTTCTATTGTACACACTGAGCATTTTCACTTAAAATCTTCTTAAATCATCTTAAAAGTCTTCATGTTTATCTTGAATACAAATAAACTACTCAGAAAATTAAGAGAACCCTTGAATGAACAAATGAATGTCGATGAATGAAATATTACTAAAGTTGACAGTCTTTACTTATATACATTGTGTAATTTATTAAGAACAAAATGAAGCTTTCAGTAAAAACCATAATCATCAATCCTTTAAAAGCTGGATTCAAAATCACACCAAAACACATGATCCCTCTGTCCATCCATCTGTCTATCCATCTATTCATCCATTTTCTTCCACTTATCTGGATCAGGTTGCAGGGGCAGTCATATCAGGAAATATGCCCAGACCTTCCTCCCTAAAGCCACCTCCTCTAGCTTATGCTGGGGAACACTTTATAGGCTAGAAGTATAATCTCTCCAGTGTGCTATCGGTCTCCCCAAGTGGCCTTCTTCTATGAGATGAGATGAGATGAGATGAGATAGTCTTTATTTGTCAGTTGCAGGTCTTTTGCCCACAACCGAGATAACAGACCTTGCTGACTGTACATACAATACAAACATCACATTGGGGAGACAGGTCAGGCCAGGTAGCGAGGAAAAAAACATCGAAATGTGCAACACAAAAGGATAATACAGGAATGCACAGGTATCAACACACCATAACACAATAAACACAGACAAGCAACATGGGAAAGTGTTCCAGTGTGTACATCTGATCTGGGACCGCTGCAATCTTCGACTGCGCCTCCAGCTGACACGATGTCCACATCATGGGGGAGGTAAGTGTTGGAGGTGGCGTTGGATAGGGAGGGTGATGCATCAGTGAGTGCTTATCAGTATCAGTATATGATACTGATAAGTGTGCGTGTCCATAGTTCAGCTGAGACAGTGTCCTTCGCCCCGCCAGGCTAAGTAAACAGTCTTCCAGCCAACCCAGGTGGCCTTGTAGGGAATGGGAAGGAACAGACTCAACACAGTCGTTATCAGGGAGTTTTTGTTCAGCTCCAGCCTTGAGCCCACAGCTGGCGCCGAAGGGGTAGCCACATTATGATGGTGATTTTTCTTTTGCAAACAACTCATGAGAATTTCAAGCTTTTTTTAACACTCCGGCAGTGTGATATGCCCAAAATACTTCATCTAGGAGGTGCCCAGGAGGCATCATTGCCAGATCCCCGAACCACCTCAACTGGCAGCTTTCAGTGTGGAGGAGTAATCACTCTATTCTGAATCCCTTTTGAATGGCTGAACTCCTCACCCTATCTCTAACGGAGAGGCCAGCCACCCTTTAGAGACAGCTCATTTCCATTGCTCCTTCCTCCTTACTCATGAACAAGACCCTGAGATACTCTCTCTTTTGGGACAGTAACTTGGACAGTAAAAGGATAAAGAGTTTGTCCAGCTCTTTATTGAGTAGGACAAAACCCCATTGTTCTTCCTAACCGTGTACCTGACGCTTGACTAAGAATAAAATTTCCTCTCCAGAACTTTGACATAGACCTTCCCAGGTAGGCTGAGGGTTAGGATAGGCTTATCCTCTGTAGTTTTAGCACACCCTCTGGTGCTCAGAAGGTCAAGATGAACCTCAAGGCAACACTCAGGGGCCCAGCCATCATTTATGTGTTTAAATACCTTAATGACCTTGCTCCTAGTGATTGGGAAGTTGTCCTCCTTGTCCCCAGATGCTGCTTTCTCTACACAAAAAAGTGTTTGTGGGTTTAAGAGGCCCAACATCCCACCCCCACTATGCACAGTGTGACTAGAACACCGCTTTCCCTTCTGAGTAATTTGACAGTTTTCTAGTTTGTGTCAAACAGAAAGTCTATGGTGCACCTAACTTATAATCTGTCCTTCTCCGTTAATACGACAACAGTTATCAAAAAAGCACATGAGCACCTCCACTCCCTCAGGAGACTCAGAAATGCAGGACTCTCCATACTTCATCTCACAACTTTTTACAGAGGCACCACTGAAAACATGCTGACAAAATACGCAGAGCTATCTCCATCATCACAGACTCCCACCACCCCTCTCATAGCCTGTTGTCCCTCCTGCTGTCTGGCAAGAGGTACAGGAGCATCAGCTGCAGAACAACCAGGATGCTGGATGGGTTCTTTGCACAAGTGTGAGAGTGATAAATGGATTGTGCCTCCTCCCCATACATTCAGCTATTTACACAGCTGTACTGTAAGATCTACAAGCGGACTTTGATGCCCCCTATTTGCACACAGATGGACACATACACATACACACACATGCAATATACTCCTCAGATAGACCCACTAGTTGATTTAATTTTCCCCTTCTGTGAAAGGACTGCTGCTACCTGAATGAGTGTGACTATTTAGACTTGAGTTTGTTTTAGAATTTAGATTTTATGTTATTTATACCTATTTATTGTTACAATTTATTACTGCCTTTTTACTGCTCTCTTTTAAAACTTTATTTTTTTTAATTGACTATTGCACTAAAGAGGCTGGTGAGAAACAGCATTTTGTTTCAGCTTCTGTAACACCATACGAAATGACAATTCACTAGCTGGGCCCACGTCTTCATTTTAGGCTTGACAGCATTTTAGTAGGCAAAGGTGAATGCTTGGACATGAATTGAGCTGCAGTTTGGGGAAGGCCTTGAAGGGGACTGGCAATGGCTCCCGGGTCTGGCAGATCCCCATGTACTAAATAGAAGTGAAGAAGTTGAAGAATTGAAAAAGGGAGGCAGGGTGGGGCATGTAAACAAGATTGAACATCTTGGAGAACTGTAGAAACCTATATAGATGAGAACCGGAAGGAACATGTTTGGAGGCGTGGTCCCGCTCCTAAAATTCTGATACATAATTTCCAATAAACTTCTTGAAACCTCAAAACTGGACTGGACTCAAAATTCAGATGTCCTCTACAGGAAAGGGCAGAGCAGGCTGTACCTCCTGTGCAGACTCAGGTCTTTTGGAGTGAAGAGCCCACTCCTGAAGACCTTCTATGACTCAGTTATGGCCTCAGCCATCTTCTACGGTGTGGTCTGCTGGAGAGGCAGCATCTCTGCTGGGGACCGGAAAAGACTGAACAGACTTATCCGGAGGGCCAGACCTGTTCTAGAATGCCCTCTGGACCCGGTGGAGGTGGTGAGTGACAGGAGAATGGTGGCTAAACCAAAGACCAAAAGATTTCCCTCATGGGGAACTAATAAAGGTTTATCTTACCTTATATTAGCTATAGATAATTTTCTCAATGTTATTGTGGTCGTTACCTTATTATATAAAGTGCATTGAAGCCAGTGTTTTGATTTGGTGCTGTATAAATAAAACCAAATTGAATTTCACATTGTTTTGATAACATTCGTTGTAAACTTCTTTACCAATTAAAATATAAAAACTTAAAGTTATGTTTTGAAGATGTAAAATAAATGGATCAAACTTTATAGTCAGTTTAACCATTCAGACATTTTACACTGCAAATCACCAAACGTATTCCCAGTAAACAGTTCTTCCTCCAGTAAACAGTTCTTCCTTCATACATTTCAATCTAATCTACAAATATATACAATTTAAAAGAAGGTAAATGCTGAAAATCACTTTTTTTAAGTGCTCTCTGGGATTTATTAAGTTGTTTTTAAAGTTGTTCTTTGGAGATTGGCTGCTTTTTAAATTATTTTCAGTGTCATTCTCATACCTTAGAGAGTAATGTAAATTCTGTTTTAACCTTGCAATCATTAAAATTAAAGTGTATTTGACCATTGTTATCTTGATGGATTTCCATGGGTCTGTAACTTATCAGCTGTTTGGGAGTTTTATGGGGGCCGGCAGGGATAGCTCAGTAGGCAGAGTGGTGGCCCAATGATTGGAAAGTCGGGGGTTTGAATCTACTGAACCTACCCCGAGGTATCCCAAAGTAGGTACCAACCCTACACACTGCTCCCTGGGTGCCGAGTAGCTGCCCACTGCTTCACTGAGTGAATGGGTTAAATGCAGAGAGCAATTTCCCAATGGGGATCAGTAAAGTATACATTATTATTAAGTTGTCTGTTGGGAACAGGACTGAGCAAACTGAAGCAACCCCCATGGTGCCTTCCCGAAAACAGAATATTAGAAGCCTACCAAAAAACATGAACTCTATATTACTATGTGAATTCCATAAATGTAAGGTTTTTCTACTTGAAATTCAGTTTTTGTTGCTTTTGTTAAGATATTAAATTTGTTTGAAGGAGGAGAGCACATGCTCTCGCAATAACACAAAGATTAATAAAAAAGAAAAAACACTGATGTTCTCACGTCAGAGTTTTCATGTACACAGCTCTGCACTTGAAAATCTGTCTTCAGATATTTCTTAGTCCAGTCTTGACATTTCAGCTTGTGTTTTTTGTTCAGTGGTGGTTGGGTTTCAGCCTTGCTTATGTTATGCAAAATCTTGAATGAAACTGCAAACGCCAGGTGAGTGTGTCTTTTGACAGTGAGGTTTATTAAAAAGAGAAAAGAAAAGGAAACACTGCAGTGGAGAAAATGTTCAGATCAAACACCAAACAATTTTCTGAGGAACGACACCACCCTGAACCATTTTGTACCTTCCCAGAACACTTTCAAAACAAAGAACATTCCACAGCACATCATATATCTCTATACCTTCAATCCAGCTCATCCTTGCCCCTCTCCCACTCTAAGAAATGTTACGACCACCTGTCACGTCCCGAGAAAGAGGATGTCTGGAGATCTTCAAGTCTACAATGCACCCTCTGTGAGGTGTAATAAAACCTGAGGCCCACTTGTGATAACATTCCACATGCATGTATACAATTGGTGTCAGGAGTGATCTTGCTATAATAAAATGAGAAAATGATGTTACTATTACCAATGTGATATGATTAAAATATGTGATTAATACATAGAATAAAGAAATTTCCAGTACAATTCCCCCCTTTGTGATAACAACCCCATTAAATCACATCAAAAAAACATGGAGATTTCTTTCCCAACTCCCATACCTAACATCAACACCATTGCAAACTCAAAAGAGATTTCCCAACGTGCATCATTCTACAGTGTCAGAAAAAGAAAAAACAAACAAACACACAGAACAATTCCAAACCTTAATTTTCATCCTCGCTCTCACTATCCTCATTACTGTCCCTATTTTCAGCCTGCAATAGGGGTAACTGAAATTTAGGAGACTCATCTTCTCTTGTCAGTGCAGTTATGATCAACCTATTCACTAGGGTGCAAAGGCATGGTATTCAATTCAATTCAATTAAATGTTATTTATATAGCACCAAATCACAAGAAAAGTCGCCTAGGTAAAGAGAAAAACCCAACAACCATATGATCCCCTGTGAGCAAGCACTTTGGCGACAGTGGGAAGGAAAAACTCCCTTTTAACAGGAAGAAACCTCCGGCAAAACCAGGCTCAGGGAGGGGCGGTCATCTGCTACGACCGGTTGGGGTGAGAGAAGGAAAACAGGATGAAAGACATGCTGTGGAAGAGAGACAGAGGTTAATAACAGATATGATTCAATGCAGAGAGGTCTATTAACACATACTGAGTGAGAAAGGTGACTGTAGTGATGGCCCGCTTGAAGCTGATGCTCCGGTGCGTGTGTCAAAAAAATCAACACACTGCTTCAGAAGCACTCTGTCAAAGCTTGATTCGTTTAGCCAGAGTCACGTGATCAGTGACGTTCGAAGCTTCATTTAGAACCTAACTGCTTTGGTATCTGACTCAATGGTTTATAAGGAAGCGAATCATTTGCGGGATTTGTGGAGTGTTTTGATGGTGACAGATAGCAAACCACTGATATTTTTAATGAGAGATTTGGAGCCAGCAAGGAATAGAGAAGTTTCTGTTGTGTGGGAGTATTTTGAGTTGATTTTGGTCAATCGGGTGGGTTTTCCAGCTTTGTGTTCTTGTTGCTTTTGTTTTGTGCGTGTTTATTTTATCTGACAACGGGAAAACTTAAAATGTCAAAAATCTGCTTTTCATAATATAAATATCATTAAATAACTTTAGAAAGACTTCTATTTGACTCTTTACATTTAATGTTATAAAAAGATACATTTTATGTTTTAAATAATCTTAAACTGTTAGTCTGCAAAATGTGCAACAATTTAATTTATTTATTCTCTTTAGCTGATAGTTTGAGGGGCCCAATTAGACTGTATAACTGCATCTCTACCAGTTTCTGTGCACTCCAGCCTCTTCTGTTCCATGTGAAGGGATTTTCCTTAAGGCAGGAGAAATTATCTAAATATAAAAGGAACAGGTTCGGCCATGGCACAGTGGAACAAATTTTCTTCTTAAATTCAAATGGAAAAGGGTTACCTTAAATGCATCATGTTTTTAATTTGCAAGTTCATAAGCATTTTCCCTTTCCAGTTCACAATCAGTTCTACCCCCAGGTCAAAAATATGTATAGGAAAATTTCCCTAATGTAATATTATTTATAAAAATACCCGTCTAGCGATTAACTGCATAAGTACATGGAGGCGGGACCTCACAGCAGAAGCATACTCCATAATGTGTTGTACATTATTATATGTATATTATATGTAACATGGTATTTTTCAATTATTGTATTTACCAACATCAAGCCGTCACAAGCAAAGAAAGACCACACAATGGTGCATGTTTAAACAAGGAAAGTTTACTGGTCAAAATTATTTATTAAAGAAATAAACAACATTTTTGTCACCCCAAAAAATACACGTTTAAAGCAACACAACGGTGGCCCAATATCAGACAGAATTCCACTCTGTAGAGTGGGCAATCATTACGAAGCACTTGGTTTTGTTTTGTGCATTCAAGCTGCTCTTCATATTTTTGGCCACCAGATGTCACCAGAGAAGACTGTGTTGAAAAGCTTCAAGTAATGAACCGTTTTTCAATACAAGCTTCAATGCTTCAGAAAGCTTCATTTGGCCATCACTAGGTGACTGGAAAGGAAAAGCTCAGTGCATCATGGGAAAAGCTGGCAGCCTATGTCTATTGCAGCATAACTAAGGGAGGATTCAGGGTCACCTGGTCCAGCCCTAACTATATGCTTTAGCAAAAAGGAAAGTTTTAAGCCTAATCTTGAAAGTAGAGATAGTGTCTGTCTCCCAAATTCAAACTGGAAGCTGGTTCCACAGAAGAGGGGCCTGAAAACTGAGGGCTCTCCCTCCCATTCTACTTTTAAATACTCTAGGAACAACAAGTGGGCCTGCAGAGCGAGAGCGAAGTGCTCTAACAGGGTGATATGGTACTACAAGGTCATTAAAATAAGAAGGGGCCTGATTATTTAAGACCTTGTATGCGAGGAGCAGGATTTTGAATTCAATTCTGGATTTAACAGGAGGCTAATGAAGGGAAGCCAAAACAGGAGAAATATGCTCTCTCTTTCTAGTCCTTGTCAGGACTCTTGCTGCAGCATTTTGGATTAGCTGAAAGCTTTTCAGACATCCTGATAATAATGAATTACAGTAGTCCAGCCTGGAAGTAATAAATGCATGAACTAGTTTTTCAGCCACTCTGAGACAGGATATTTCTAATTTTAGAGATGTTGCGCAAATGGAAGAAAGCAGTCTTACATATTTGTTTAATATGTGCTTTGAAGGACATATCCTGGTCAAAAATGACTCCAAGGTTCCTCACAGCATTACTGGAGGCCAAGGTAATGCCATCCAGAGTAAGAATCTGGTTAGATACCATATTTCTAAGATTTTCAGGGCCAAGTACAATAACCTCAGTTTAATCTGAATTAAGAAGCAGAAAGTTAGCGTCCATCCAAGTCTTTATGTCTTTAAGACATTCCTGCAATTTAACTAATTGGTGTGTGTTATCTGGCTTCATGGATAGATAGAGCTGCGTGTCATCTGCATAGCAGTGAAAATTTATGCTATGTCTTCTAATGATGCTGCCTAGGGGAAGTATGTATAATGTAAACAGAATTGGTCCTAGCACTGAACCCTGTGGAACTCCATAATTAACCTCAGTGTGTGAAGAGGACTCTCCATTTACATGTACAAATTGGAGTCTATTAGATAGATATGATACAAACCACTGCAGTGCAATACCTGTAATACCTACAGCATGTTCTAATCGCTCTAACAGGATATTATGGTCAACAGTATCGAATGCTGCACTAAGGTCTAGCAGGACAAGCACAGAGATGAGTCCACTGTCAGAGGCCATAAGAAGATCATTTGTAACCTTCACTAAAGCTGTTTCTGTGCTGTGATGAGCTCTGAAACCTGACTGAAACTCTTCAAATAAGCCATTCCTCTGCAGATGATCTGTTAGCTGTTTGACAACTACTCTTTCAAGGATTTTTGATATGAAAGGAAGGTTGGAGATTGGCCTATAATTAGCTAAGACTGCTGGGTATAGAGATGGCTTCATGAGTAAAGGTTTAACTACTGCCACCTTGAAAGACTGTGGTACATAGTCGATTATTAGAGATAGGTTGATTATATTTAAGATCGAAGAATTAATTAATGGCAGGACTTCTTTGAGCAGTTTTGTAGGAATGGGGTCTAAAAGACACGTTGATGGTTTGGAGGAAGTAATTATTGAAGTTAACTCAGAAAGATCAATTGGAGAAAAAGAGTCTAACTTAAGGTTTACCTGTCACCTGTCACGGTCATGGGACCACCCGAGTCTAACTCTTACTGCTCAATGTGTAGATCTCAAGTCACAGATCTACACATTGTGCACTTCTTGTGAGAAACCAATCTCTAATCAAAATGTATTTCAGGACCTGCCCTTTCACCTTCTTTTTCCCAGATGGGTGGTATCCAAAATTCATCAGCACAGCATGTCAATAAAAGGGAATGGCAAAGCAATAAAATGAAATGACTAGGGTCAGAAAATATGAAAGCTGTCATGAGCTCATTTTTACAAAGCAATTTGTTCTTGTTCGTTTTGTTGTATTCTTATTTTTCTCATACTATACCCTCTTCTCTGTTTCCCTCCTCGTGCCAACTACAGGAGCAATTTAATCTAAACAGAATGCAGAAGAGTGGAGATGTCATCCTGGGAGGACTGTTTCCAGTCCACTTTTTCTCAAGCATTTCTTACCTCTCTTTTACCTCTAAGCCACAGCAACCTACTTGCCATAGGTGAATATGACAGGAAAACAACAGAAAAAAATAGAGAAACAGGACAAACCTAATGCTAATATAAACATAATTGTAATATCTAAAGTAATTATATTGTGTTGATTAATAAAGCTCAGCTGTTTTCTAAGTATCCTGATGTATTTTTCAAATCAAAATGTTTTTTGTTAGTTTCTATGTACAAGGATTTAGGCAAGCACAAACCATGGCTTTTGCTATTGATGAGATCAACAAAAACTCCAACTTGCTACCTAATGTGACTCTGGGATACACCCTTTATGATAATTGCGTTGAACTTGGAATTGGATTCCGTGGAGCATTGTCATTAATCAGTGGTCAAGAGGAACAGATTATATTACACAATACATGTGTTGGAAATCCTCCAGTTGTAGGGATTGTGGGTGATTCTTCCTCTACTCCTTCTATTGCTATCTCCAGCATCTTAGGTTTGTACAGAGTACCTATGGTAAGTTTTCAGTTTAATATTATTTTTGTTTATATTAACTTAATTGTAAATTAAATGTTTAAAACAATGTACAATATAGAGTCTGTATTTTTCACAGGTGAGTTATTTTGCCACATGTTCCTGTTTGAGTGACCGTCAAAAGTATCCATCCTTCTTTAGGACGATCCCAAGTGATGATTTCCAGGTTAAAAATCAATCAGGAAAAATATAAAAAGTCAACAGCAGCTGATGAGCAGCACTCATGTTTTAATCTGTATTCACTTAGGTACGTGCTATGATTCAGATTCTAAAATATTTTGGCTGGACTTGGGCAGGTCTGCTCATCACTGATGATGATTATGGACTTCATGCAGCCAGATCCTTACAAACTGAGCTGAGTGTGTCTGGAGAAGGTTGCCTTGCCTATGTTGAGGTTTTACCCACTGACAAAGACACAGATGAACTCAGAAGGATTGTGGATGTGATGAAGAAATCCACAGCTCATGTGGTCATTGCCTTTGTGTTTGAGACTCACATGATAAACCTTATGGAAGAGGTGCAGTTTTAAAAGAATTTGTTTCTCTAAACTGGTTAATACATGTATTATGTCTTTATTTGAATGAGTACAGAAAAGTAATGGTATAGAATTCGTAGAAGTCAAGCAAGTACTTCAATGTCATGATGATGTCAGTCGTTGCTATTTACAATACTGCTTTGTACAATGCACAGATAGAAAGGCAGAATGTAACAAGCCTACAGTGGTTGGCCAGTGAAGGCTGGACAGCAACAGCTGCTGTGCTTCAAACACCTCAGCTCATGCCATACCTGGGTGGTACACTGGGCATCGCTATTCGTCGAGGAGAAATACCAGGGCTCAGGGAATTCCTATTACAAATACGCCCTGATCTGCTTGACAGTAATAGCTATGGAAAGAGCATGGTGAGAGTTCAAAACTTTACTGTGTTA
Organism: Neolamprologus brichardi; assembly: GCF_056152115.1. Lineage (NCBI taxonomy): Eukaryota > Metazoa > Chordata > Actinopteri > Cichliformes > Cichlidae > Neolamprologus > Neolamprologus brichardi. Next base: position 26,111,400 of record NC_142117.1, read on the forward strand.
GCTGCAAAAATTTAATTATGTCCTTTAAAAAACAAAAAACAAACAGCAGATGCACACAAACACAGCTATTAATAATATATTTCAATCATATATTTCAGGTGAATCAGTTTTGGGAATTCACATTTCAGTGTAGATTTGCGCCAGCTCCACCAGGCTGGCTGGAAGGTGGAGGAGCATTATGCACTGGACAGGAAGATCTAGAAAATGTGAATACTGAGTTCTTGGACATTTCCAACCTCCGGCCTGAGTACAATGTGTACAAAGCTGTTTATGCTCTGGCATATTCCCTTGATGACATTCTGCAATGCAAGCCAGGAAGGGGGCCTTTCAGTGGGCACCGCTGTGGCACTTTGCAATCACTGGAGCCATGGCAGGTGTGATATTAATTTATACTTCATTTATGAGTAAGTCATTTGTTCTATAATTACTTTCAGTACAACAAAATGTACCCTGTCGGATAAAAAAAAACCCCAATTCAATAAGATGAAATGAGCTGAAGAGAGCTAAATGGGTTTTTCATATTGAGCAAAAGTAGTGTTTAGTATATTTATATTAGAGCACATTAAATAGTATGCATATGTATTGCACAATTAGAGATACCCATGCTTAATTTAGAATTAGATTTTAATGCATTTAAATATAAATGTATAATAAGTGTTAGATTAAATTTGGTTATTGGATATAGAATGCCACTGTCTGCACTGTGAAATTTATTTCTTGTATACTTATACCTTTAACAGCTTGTTTATTACTTGGAAAGGGTAAACTTCTCCACTCCATTTGGTGATCAAGTGTCATTTGATGAAAATGGTGATGTTGTGCCAATTTATGATGTGATGAACTGGTTGTTGCTCCCTGATGGAAGCATTAAAGTTCAGAGTGTGGGTGAGGTTAAGGGGTCATCTTTAAAATGTGAAGAACTCATACTTGATGAAAACAAAATCTTCTGGAACTCTATATCAAACAAGGTTAAGTATGCTTTTATTTGATTGTTACCTTTTATGACATTTAAATTATATAGAATTGCAGCAGGCAATATTTATTTATTTTTTGTCCAACAGCCAGTTCGATCAATATGTAGTGAGAGCTGTCCACTTGGTACCCACATGATAAGAAAGAAGGGGGAACCCAAATGCTGTTTTGACTGCATCCCTTGTTCTGACGGAAAAGTCAGTAATATGAGCAGTAAGTGTATTTTCAGGTTTTTTTTTTAATCTGTCAGCATGACATGTTGAATTTTATTTTCTTTAAATATAGTATGCATTTAATTATCTTCCCCTTTCATCATCTTTCTCCCTTTTGCCAGACTCCTTGGAGTGCACCAGTTGTCCAGAGGATTTTTGGTCAAACCCCCAACGTGACCACTGTATTCGTAAGAAGACAGAGTTCCTCTCTTACCATGAGCCTCTGGGTATTTGTTTGACAGCAACTTCACTGCTCGGCACATTTATATGTGCTGTTGTTCTAGGGATTTTTATCTACCATCACAGAACACCTATAGTACGTGCCAACAATTCAGAACTTAGTTTCCAGGTATTGCTGTCACTCAAGTTATGTTTCCTTTGTTCACTGCTGTTCATTGGACAACCCAGGCTTTGGACATGCCAACTCAGACATGCAGCATTTGGGATCAGCTTTGTGCTGTGTGTCTCATGCATCCTAGTAAAAACCATGGTGGTTCTGGCTGTGTTCAAAGCCTCCAAGCCAGGAGGGGGAACCAGTCTGAAGTGGTTTGGTGCTATGCAGCAGAGAGGAACAGTTCTGTTTCTTACATCTATTCAAGCAGTCATCTGCACTGCTTGGCTTGTTTCTGCTTCCCCAACTCCACATAAAAACACCCAATACCAAAATGATAAAATTGTTTATGAATGTGTAGTTGGGTCTAGTGTTGGTTTTGCAGTGTTATTGGGCTATATTGGTGTGCTAGCTTTCCTCAGTTTTCTAATTGCATTCCTGGTAAGGAATCTTCCTGACAGTTTTAATGAGGCCAAGCTCATCACATTCAGCATGCTAATCTTCTGTGCTGTATGGGTGGCCTTTGTTCCTGTCTATATCAGCTCACCGGGAAATTATGCAGATGCAGTGGAGGTATTTGCCATCTTGGCCTCAAGCTTTGGCCTCTTGATCACATTGTTTGGACCCAAATGTTACATAATCCTGCTGAAACCAGAATTGAACACAAAAAAGGCGGTAATGGGTCGTGGCGCTGAATTGTAAAAATGTTTTCACATAAATTAAAATACATGCATGAAAATAAATACAATTAACTGATTAGATCATGAATATAAAAATAATTTGATTCATACAAGACTGATATTGTTTATACTTGCATATTTTGCCATTCTATGTATTCAGAAATATATTGACCAGGATTTATAATGCTCTTATATGACTAGGGATGGGTATTGATAAGATTTTCACGATTCCGATTCCATTTTCGATTCTGTTTAACGATTCGATTCTTTATCGATTCTCTTATCGATTATTTTTTTTAAAAAAAAGGAGAACACTAAGGTCAATTAGCTTAGATCTTTGTTTTATATCTTCTCTTTGAACAAGATAGAAATTTAGGAGTAACATGGCCTTACAAACCCAACAGTGAGATCTTAACAGATCCAACCTACGGCTCTTCAATGGGGTGTCACAGGGTCCCCAGGAAAAAAAATTGTGAATGTAAAATAATAAAATAAATATTCTTCTGTAGCAATTACACAAGAATATCCAATAATGTCCCTGCCTACAATTAAACACATTCACTTACCGAAAATCGGGGACATCTGCTGTGGCAAATGGGTGCAAGCCTTTGACCACAAACTGAGTCACTGCTCGGTGACATTCGTCTATCCTGGCCTGAAAGGAGACGCTACCGGTAGACTGCAGCGAGAACTGCCAGCATCTGAGCCAGCCAGACTCTGTCTGTCTCTCTCATCATGGTCACCTAAATGCACAGTAATGGCAGGTTTTGTAATAAGGCAGATCGCGCTAACATAATACGCACTGTTAGTTGATTATTTACCTGCCGTATTAACGGGAGAGGACGTGCAAACGTTACCGCTGCTGCTGGGTTGAGATTCACGAGTCCGGAGCGACATATATTTAAGGTCATCGCGTGTTTTGTGAGCAAATGCTTTTGCATATTCGTAGTGTTTCCTCCCTTAAATTAAATATCTACTTTGCAAGTATTGCAAGTTGCCCTGTTGTCATCCGTTCTCGTAAAGTATAACCAAACTTTTTAGCGTTTGAGCCGCCATGTTTCCTGCCAGGTAAATGACGCTCCGCAACGTGGTGACGTCATTCGGGGCGACTGGAATCGATAAGGGAATCGTTTGCAAAAATGGCAAACGATTCCAAGGAATTGAAACAGTGGGAACCGGTTCTCAACAGGAACCGGTTTTCGATACCCACCCCTATATATGACTTTGAATTTTCTTGAATTTTATTCAAGATTTTTAAAATTTTAAACTGTATAACCGATACAAAAACTGCAGGTCACCTTCAGAAGGAACAAGGATGTTTTATTTTTGAGCAATAATTTTGGATTAAAAGCAATCAAGACATTATGCTTCCACTATTACGCATTCATACATTTCATAGAATCTATTTTCTTTCTTGCTTGACCTGTTTTAATCTTGCCTGATTTGTGTTGCGTATTCTGATTGATGGTACTGTGAACATAGTGGAGGATTTTCTTTTTCACCAGGTGACAGGATGTTTAGAGGTTTCTCCCAACAGTTATTTAAAAGGGCCTCAGTGGAGAATTTAGTGGGGTTTGAAGCTAAAGCATTGCATAACGTGCACAGGGAACCAAAACTCAAGGCACACTTTAGGTCGCGGGCCAAACAATGTAAACATTTTTTGAACAAACTAAAACAATGTTTTTTAAACATAAATATAAATAAATATAGACAGGAGTATTATTCCAGAATAAATAAACTTTAAAAAAAAATAAACTTTAACTTTAAATATTTTGCTCTTAACAAAAATATATCCTGTCAAAATTATGCAAGTTAGAAATATGAACATGCTGCCAAAAACCCCACAAAAAATAAATGAAAGCATATACAAGGCAAGGCAAGGCAAGGCAAGTTTATTTGTATAGCACAATTCAACAACAAGGTGATTCAAAGTGCTTTACAGATATATTAGAAACAAAAACAATGATTTAAAATTGATTAAAACAAGCAAACAAACAAACAAACAAACAAACAAACAAACAAACAAACAAACAAAACAGTATATAAAATTAAAAATCAATACAGATAAAATCAGAACAGTAGATAAAATCAGTAGTTAAAATGTAAGTTTTGAAATTTAAGCTTAAGTGCGGATTTGGTGCTTTATTTAAATGCAGCTGAGAATAAGTGAGTCTTCAACCTGGATTGAAATAAACTGAGTGTTTCAGCTGATCTGAGGCTTTCTGGGAGTTTGTTCCAGATATAAGGAGCATAAAAGCTGAATGCAGCTTCTCCGTGTCTGGTTCTGACTCTGGGTACTGATAAAAGACCAGATCCAGATGACCTGAGGGATCTGGAAGGTTCATACTGGGTCAGGAGGTCACTGATGTATTTTGGTCCTAAACCATTCAGAGCTTTATAGACCAGCATCAGAACTTTAAAGTCTATCCTCTGACGGACAGGCAGCCAGTGTAAAGACCTCAGAGCTGGACTAATGTGGTCCACTTTTTTGGTCTTAGTGAGGACTCGAACAGCAGAGTTCTGAATGAGCTGTAGTTGTCTGACTGATTTTTTAGGTAGGCCTGTAAAGATGCTGTTACAGTAATCAAGCCTACTAAAGATGAATGCATGGACTAGTTTTTCCAGGTCCTGTTGAGACATCAGATCTTTTATCCTTGATATATTCTTGAGTTGATAGTAAGCTGATTTTGTTATTGTCTTAATGTGTTTTTCTAAGTTTAGGTCTGCATCCATCACTACAGTGTGACGCAGATACACGGAACGGAGCGAGCGAGACAACAAACTAAATGGGGCCTAAGAGAACGCTGACCGCTGAGGAAATTGAGGACATCAAAAAGTCACTGGACTTTTTAACTGAAGAAACATCAGCTATCAAGCTACAGCAGAAATATATCCTGGACATTGTCGAGGAGACAAAGTCGCATCGCAATCAGAATGCAGAGAAGGAGAAACGGATTGTCTATCTGGAGAGCAGGGTCGCGGACCTGGAGCAATACACCAGAATGAACGATGTGATCATCACAGGGCTACACATAAAACCCCGGTCATATGCTCGGGCTGTGACTGCTGACAGCAAAGAGGACCATGGAGAACTGGATGTTAGCTCTGCAGAGCAACAGGTAGCTGGTTTCTTGCAGTCAAAAGGGATCGACCTGGACTGTAATAACATCGAGGCATGCCACCCTTTGCCCAGGAGAAACGCTAGTGATAAACCAGCTGTCATCATAAGATTTGTAAACAGGAAACACAAGAATGCACTGCTGAAGCAGGGGAGAAAACTAAAGGGATCAAACGTCTACATGAATGACCATCTAACTAAATACAACGCTGACATGGCTAAGAAAGCACGACACCTAAAGAAACTGGGTAAAATTCAAAATACATGGACTGCAAACTGTAAAATATTTATTAAACTCAACGGCACACCGGAGGAAGCCAAAGTGCTGGTCATCAAACGCATCCAGGATCTGGAAAAATATTAACATGACTACAAATGCAAGGAGCTGAACAAACAATCAACATTCATCAAAGCAGGTAACAGAAGATAACAACGGAAGCTAAAGCACAACATATTAAATCATGGAACAATCAACTAATTTAACATCTGGGAATTATACACTGCTATCACAGAGGATTGCTAATCATGAGAATCTGGAGTTAAATTCACCACAAAACACGGAATACAATACACACTTCACAGAGCAGGACATTGATCCAGAATTGAACTTTTTTAACATCAGAAAGACCTGCTGCTACACACTCAGAAATTAAAGTACAGAAATGTACCTATAGGGGTACAATGGCTTGTCACTGGGGTGGTACCCTCTAAGGTACCGTTCTGTACCCTAAACTGTGGGTACTGATTTGTACCCTTGTAATTTGTACCTTTTACACGTCAAACCTGTACTTTAAAGGGCAAAGTTGTACCCTTAGTATAAAGTACAAAAAAGAACCCTTAAAAGGAGTACAAAAATGTCTTTCTAAAGGTTCAGTATCTACACACAAATTTCCTATATTTTTCCTCTCAAGATTTGAAAAATTGAAGATACAAAGTCAAAAATACTTGTCACATTTATTGCCTTCTTAAATACATTGCTTAACTGTTACATACAAACTGTTATCAACAGAGTATGTGTCATAAGCTGCAACATCAATTTCCTGTCCAGGTTTTAGCAACGTCCATTCACTATCAACTCTAACACTGTATGAATGAAAATGGTTGTCATATAACAGAGGAATGAGAATTTTTCCACAAAAGACCCACATTGTGTCAATATTAAATATGTACTTAATTTGCCAGAACAGAGGAATCTTCTCTGAATGCAGTACATCAATGACAAACACATCTCTTACACAGTATTTGACACTGTTCACAATTACTTCTGACACACGTTGGAAAGCTTTCTTAGCACTATCAACTTCAGAAAAACCACAATAGACTGTCAGTGCTTGTTGCAGTTCCAGTGGTAATGACAAAAATGGTGTAGTCACACTTTTTCCAAAAACATTTTCAAATTCACCAAGTAAACTTTTGTTAGAAAACTCCCAGCACTGTCTGAACTGATGTCTGTTGCTCAAAGTTGTAGCAATGTTCATAAAATTTCTACAATTGCGGGACAACGTTTTGAAATACTGGTGCTTACTTTCAAATCTCATACACCATAACAAACGTAGAGGGCCGAACATTTCAATCAGTCTTGCATAGTGGATTAAATAATGACACTTTGGTGTAATTACATCCCCAAATACACTTTTCAGTTTTGTGAGAAACTCATGGACAAGCAACTTCAACAATAAAATATTCTCTTTTCGCACTTTTTTAGCCATTACAATCTCTGTTATTTCACGACATAGAAGAAAAACATGCCAATATTTACAATTAGGTGGCACACGGTCTGCCATCAGAAATGGCAGCAATCTGAACAGGCACCACTTTTGAGATGCTGATCCAACAATACCAACACTCTGAAGTCTCTCTGATAACTGTACTGGTTTGTTTGTTTTGTCATTCTGACCAATGGGCATTTTTTGCAATTCTTCATTGATCTCTCTAATTGTAATATGCTTCTCAGTGTGGGCTTTACAAATCACTAGTTTCATAACTAGAGGAACTACACCTTCCAACAGATCATGCATTACATCAGGTGGTAAAGCTTGCGTAACACTGAAATAACTCAGTCTGTCAAAAGGACATGAACTATTTACACCATATATTGTTTTATCATCCGGAAATTCTTGGATTCGTGCAAGATGATACTGGTGAACCTCTGATGTTCTTAAAACAAAGCTTTCTTCCTCAAAGGATTGTTTCATATCTTCATAAGAAGCCATGCAATACCGACAAATTCTACCAGTGTTAAATGACATAGAAAAACCACCAATCATGTGAGCTGATAAATTATCACAAGATAAAGTTGCAAGAGCAGCATGAATAGTGTGTTCAGTTTTATCAATGGTAAAAGTAAAGCCATCAGTAGAAAGTTTTTCCAAATCATCAAGCAAAGGTTTAAGGATAACATGCCAACCACACCGCTTAACGAAAGAATAGCGTACCAATAACGCTAGATGAATGTGTCTCTGCTGAGAAGTGTACCTTTTGTCCAAATTGCCTACAGTGTAATAAAATGCACTAAGTTTGTGTTTGGATCGTTTAGATCCTAGGGGATTAAGTACTTCAAATTCATCCTCATAAAAATGGAGTCGCAGTGCATTTGGGTTATCCTTGAAGAATTGATGATGTCTGAAGATTTCTCCATCAGAGTAATCTGTTAGAAATTCATCAGTTTCCGAATTGCCACTTGAAAAAATGTGATCTTGTATGTCTTCATGAGAAAGATAATTTTTTAGCACCTTATCAACAGGCACATATGAATACGAGCCAACTGTATGACCCACAGAGTCTCTTAATTTGCAATGAACAGGCTCTGTCATGTTGAGCTTTGATTTGCAATGTTCTTTGACCAAATAAGGAGATCGAATAGCTGTTGAAGCCTTCTCAAAAAATTCATTTGAATGCAGGACATTTTTAAGCTCTGGACACAAAGACACGTCAAGACCCATTTTCTCTAAATGATATGCTATAAAAGCATCGTAGTTCTCCTTGAAAAAACACATCAGAAAATTTACGTCTTCCACAATTTCTTCCTGAACAGAGACTGGTAAAGAATTTTTCTCTCTGCACTTAAGAATGAACTTGAAAAGATTGTCTCTGAAATTTATCAAAAATTCATCCCAGGATGGAGGGGTTTCAGTATTTTCAGTTATGTCATTTGCAAATTCATTTGGGTGTGGACTGACTACCTCCTGCTCATTTTCATCTAAGTCTTTATGGGGACACAACACCTGTTCTCTGTGTTTCCTATACACATGTCGTCTGAAAGATTCATATTTTTTGAAGGAAGAACAGCAGTCACTGAGTCCACAAGTTATATCAAAATTGGCATCATGGGAATGAATAAGTCCTATGTGCTGAATAAGCTTTGTCAAACTAAAGGTTCTTCTGCCACATTTGGAGCACTGATATGGCTGAGGCATGGTGGTCAATACAGAAGATTTATTTGTCTGGTGACTGTGATTGGCAGAGGCCGGTCCTCACCCTCATCTATTTTCACAATGTACTTTTGGAGAAAAATCAGGGTGTTCTTCAGATGTTTTGGATAAGCAAGGTTGAAGACAAAATACAAGCAGAAAGAAGAGATGATTCCTTCAAAAATACACGAGCTTCTGCACACTTCACTGCCATCCAACTTCACAATGTTTGGAGCGCTTCTGGAGAACACTGGTTTCCAGTCTTCATGAAGTAGCTGAACAGTTGGATAGGGGGTTTTAGGATGAACCTTTGAAGTCAAAAGAGAAGGTAGAGGAAAGCAATATCTTAGTCTCTTAACAAAAGATACATTTGTTTTCCTTTTATATAGACTAAATATTTTAATACACACACCTCTCCAAGTATGACAAAGAGATCCAGTTTCTCCTTGAAGATGTATGGCAGGAATAAAAGCGCAGCCCTTGTGTCAAGATCTGCCAAAAAAAAAAAAAAAAAAAAAAAAAAAAAAAAAAAAAACCCACAAGATCACCCATGTATTTTATTTGGCATTTCCAGTTACCTATAAAAATTATATAAAATGGAAGCTTTGAAGTTAAAAAAAAAAAAGCAAATACCTGGTAGGTCATCAGTGAGAGCCTCCTCTCTTGCATCAAGGTAGAGCTGGTAGAGTGGGGTTTTCCCTCGTGTAAGGTCAATCACCTTTGCTGCAACACATGAGAGCCCTTCACGAAATCGCTGGCTTACATTACCCGTTGTTGGTTGGATCCACCCGAGTTCGTTGCACAGCTACAAGTAAAAAATTCATTTTCAGTACAAAATAACAGTGTATGAAAATGAAATTATCTAAAGTTGATATTAATTATGTATGGTGCTGCATAATTATTTTTTTATAGAATTTAACAACAATACTGTAAGAAGTTACATGAACATACAAAAAAAGGAAAGAGGGACAGATGAAGAAAGCAAGGTCAAGGGCAAATAAAATTTACTACTATAAACATGTTAAATGTGACAGCTATTTCCAAGTTCAATTCAGCTTTCTGACTTACACCAGTAGGCATCCCTAAGAAGGGGTACTTCTTCAACACATCCTCCACAGGCATACCATCTGCAATTTCTTTTTGCCGCCAAGCAAACGTTTGCTGCATACGGTTATGAACCACCATGGTATCTGGTTGCATCTTCTGATATTGGCACTGTAAGACCTTTAAGTGGGCGTCTATGGATAATAAATCCTCTCCTTGGACGCATGGTCCCTTGAAAGAAAGCAAGAGTGAGAAGAGAAAGTCAAAACAGATTAGAAACCCAACATAAGACTAAATATACAATTAGAGCTGACACGATCTGTGCATCACAAAGAACTCGTATCGGTTAAAGTTAACCAATACCATGAACCAATATTTAAAATATGGAAACTCTGAAATAATTTCACATAAAATCTTAATTGTTAACTTGAAATTTTAGTTTTGGAGTCATATTTAAAATGTTGTTTTTTTAAAAAATCTAGTTCACCCTCTTTTAGCGCCTTCCAATTAATAATTTTTTGTGAGGTAGAAGTATTAGCACTGGTACTTTGTATTAGCAAGTGCTCTAATCCAAGTATTGGTATTGTTTCGGTTTGAAAAAAGGGGTACAGTTGCATCCCTAATCCTTAGTTTTAGATGTAATAACAGATGCAAGAACATTTTATAGCTCAAGATGTCCCTCACACCAACCTGACAAACATTTCTCTGACTTGTTCGTTGACATTTATTAGGCTGCCCTCTCCTCGTAGAACCAAACTTCTCCTTACAACGCCTCACTGCCTCACTGTCGACAAGTGGTGCCCGCTCTGATTTGAATTTACGTCTCAAAGACATATGCCATGTGTGCTTGTTGAACAGAAACATAAGTTACTGTAAAAACAATCTACACAAAGTACACCCAACAAAGAATCAGTAAACATACTTCATACAAACCTACTGAGAGGCTACAGATTGTCTTACTAACAAGATCGAAAAAAGCTTCACTTTTACTTTGTAATCTTGAAGGAACCTTATGCAAATTTTAAATTTAACTTACATAACCATTTCCCTCACGATCCTTGAGGAAAGGATACTTCATTACCAGCGTCTTCACAGCTTGCACATATTCAGAATTTGTGGGATACCTGTAATATCAGAAGAAACATAAGTGTTAGAGCAACTGCTGACAAACAAACTTTATCAAGTGTCAGTTATTGTTTCTTAGTAATGTAGCGTTTATTTTCAATATGACAGATTCAGCTTTTTCTAAAGCAACAAGCTAACATTACCCTGATTAACTTACATAGTATACTGTGCCACAGCTTCATATAGAACTCTGATTATTGTGTGTCTGTCCCTTGGATTTTTATGGCACGGTTCTTTGTTGTCCAGTTTTAGTTGCAGATTTTTGGGAAATCTTGGAATTTCAAAAGAGGCTGGCAGTCTCAAAGTATTTTCATTGCTGTGAAAACAGTTAAGTGTTTGTTTTTATTGCATGAATTGAAGTATAAAACACTACAGTAACAATACATATGGTAGAAACAATGATCATATTAACTAAATCCTAAAAGTGCATAACGGCCAACATGTATGCTTCAGACATACTAACTTCATTATAAATAAGAAAATACCTTATTGAAGTTGACGAAGTAGATGGTTGCCAGTCTTCTGGAGAGACAGTCTGTAGAGTCAGCGTCACTGAAGATTCCTTCATCCTTGACACAAATTGGTTGAATTTAACCTGCTTTTTGAAGGATCCTTGGAAAAGGTATGCAACCATAGTCTCAGTAAGACCGCAGTCAACTGTGTCACCATCAACCTCATTGTCTGCAAGATAAATGGTAGTACAAACTCTAAATTCCATGTAAGGATATTTATCACCACATTTTTACATGGGTAAAAACCGTATATCACACACATTAAAACTTTTTGTACAACTTCTTTCAGTTCAAAGAAATATTCATTAAAAAAAACCAGTAAATTAAATAAAATAAACCAAATTTTTAGAGTGAATCCTCTCGATATGCAAAGTTTTCATTTTTAAATTTAGATGTTTGTTTGGGACTACTGGACACAGGAGAGCAGAGTCTGAGCATGCTTTTGTGCCCTTTCAAGTTTGGAAGAAAAAAAAGACTAGAATGCTGTAATTTGTTAATATTCACTACTAAGGTGACTCCTTTCTCCAGATTTCCGACAGTTTCTGCCGTCTGTTCTTTCAGACCGATTACTTATAGCGATAACACCCGCAGGACCGTATTACAAGCTCAGATTACATGCTGAAAAAGTTCCCACATTGCTTAAAACGCCACTATCAAACCAGCTGCGACACCCTTGTTATATTTTAAACAAGTGCGGCGTCAAGATATTTCCTTTGAACGTTATATTCAGCCACCCATGTGTGTTGATGGCCTTGGAATGGATGTAAAAACGTGATTTTATTAAACCATTAATACACTAACGGTAAACTGCATTCAGCTACCAGGGATTCAAATTTCGCGCCGTTCTGCTGCGCAGGGGTTACCCAACCCACAGACTGTGGCCGAACCACATATATAAGTTCAAACTTATACAAATACTATGTGTACACATTTTTCATTTTTCAGAACTGTGACCTCAACTTTACACATGAAACGTTTGTAAAAACGTTTGTAAAAAGACATAATTTGAGCTAAGAGAGTGCCGAAACTAGCTAAATTGCTAATATACGTTAAGCTAGGCTAAACCAATAATTAGTAATTACGCTACATTTTTCTTTAAATAAAACTTACCTCTGAAACGCTGAGCTTCAGCTTCGGTGACATCTAAGCCCCACTCTTGTATTTTTGTTAAGAGTTCCTCGGTTGAAAGTGAACAGAGCACACCAGGACTTGCAAGTTCGTAATCCATCTCCGTCAGTTGATAAAACAAAATGGCACCTGCTGCATTTACAGAAAGTTCTAGAATCCACCAGCTATTCGTTGAGTTTCTTCTTCTACTTTTAGTTTGATGTTGTGAGGATGGGCTCAACTCGCACTCCGAGTTCAATAAGGGTGCTTTTTTGCAATTCATCCAAATAGTTATACTTAAAAAAAAACACTCTCTTAAAAAAATGTTTAAATGCATTTTTACTTTTTTTTCTTTCAAATAAATTCATTGTTCTTAAAGCAGCTTAAAAATAAGGGGGGTTCAGGGAATACAAAAACAACAACTGCAATGAAAATAATAAAAAATAAAATAAAAACACTAAAATATATGCTTAAATCAATACAGTTGCAAATAAATTACTGTCAAAAAGAATTAAAAAAAAAAACCTCTAATCAAAAAGAGCTTAATCAACTTGTACTTTATCTTTTGAAAGAATGGGTACAAATAAGTACTTTTCACAATTAAGGAACATGTATGTACCTTTCAGAGGCTAAAAAAGGTACAGATAGTTACCCCGAGGTCCAATATTTGTCCTTAGACTGTATTAATGTCATTTTTGTACCTTGGGGCACAGTAATGTACCCCTTCCGTACCCCTATTTCTGACTGTGTATTATACTGAAGAACAATTCAATAAAACTGTCAAGGCTGACTGCAAAATGTCCATAATCCACTTTAACAGTAGAAGTTTATATGCCAATTTTCACAAAATAAGAGAATATTTAAGCAAATTTGCACATCCATTCAGTGTGATTACAGTATCTGAGACGTGGATTAATATGGAGAAAGGAGTGGCCTTTGAAATAGACGGATATGAATTAAATGTTATGAACAGAAAGAATAAGAATGGTGGGGGTGTGGCTTTGTTTGTGGACAAAAATTTAAAATACAGGGTGGTGGAAAAAATGACGGTGGTGGTGGATAACATATTAGAGTGTGTAACAATAGAAATTAGTATGGAAAAAAAGAAAAATGTCATTGTAAGTTGTATATATAGAACACCAGGTTCTAATATTGAAATATTTAAGGAGTGGGTAGATAAAACATTTATTAGGACAAATCAAAAAGTTATGTTCATTTGTGGGGATTTCAACATAGACCTATTAAATCCAAACAAACATAGTATGACAGATGAGTTTATTAATACAATGTATAGCATGGGACTCTGTCCAGTGATTACTAAACCCAGTAGGATTACAGCACAGTCGGCAACCTTAATAGACAATATATTTACTAATGAAATAGAAAACAGATCTATAAGTGGTCTCCTAATTAATGACATCAGTGATCATCTACCTGTTTTTGTAGTGTATAACAGCAATTACAGGAAGGTCAAACAGGAAAATATAACAAAATACAAACGAGTGAGAACAGAGGAGTCCATAAATGCATTTAAAAGTAATTTACTTAAGCAAGAAAGGGAGATGCTGTATAAGGAAAAAAATATTGATAAAGCTTATGAGATTTTTTTAGGAAAATTTAAACTGTTATATGATAGCTGTTGCCCAGTAAAGAAATATAGTAAAAAACAAAAATATGCAGCGTGCCCATGGATCACAAAAGGATTACAAAATGCATGTAAAAAGAAAAATACCTTATATAGAGAATTTATAACAAACAGAAGTACAGAAGCTGAAAATAAATACAAGAAATATAAAAATAAATTAACTAGTATTTTGAGGTCATGTAAAAAGGAATATTATGAGAAATTATTAAATATGAATAAAAATAATATTAAAGGGATTTGGAAAACATTAAATACCATAATTAAAAATGGTTCTAGGCAGTCAAATTATCCTTCGTATTTCGTTAATAATGATAGAAATATTAGTAACATGAGTGATGTGGTTAATGAGTTCAATAAATTATTTGTAAGTGTTGGGCCAGATTTGGCTGATACAATTCCTGATATAACAGATTCTGCAGAGAAAGAAATTAAACTCATTGACTGTAATCTTCATTCAATGTTTTTAATGGTGGTAGAAGAAAAGGAAATCATTGATATTGTTGGGAAATCACAAACAAAAAATTCTACAGACTCTGGTGACATTGACATGGAAATCGTTAAGAAAGTGATCAATGGCATCTCCAAACCCTTAACACACATTTGCAATTTGTCTCTACAAACTGGTGCATTCCCAACACAAATGAAAACAGCTAAAGTAATACCACTGTTTAAAAATGGAGATAGACACCAATTCACAAATTACAGGCCTGTTTCTCTACTTTCACAATTTTCAAAAATACTGGAAAAAGTTTTCATTAATAGACTTGACAAATTTATAGATAAACACAAAATAATAACGGACAGTCAGTATGGTTTTAGACCAAATAGATCAACATCTATGGCATTAATGGAACTAATTGAAAATATCACCAACAATATAGATCAAAGACAATGCACAGTTAGTGTTTTCATTGACCTAAAAAAAGCTTTTGACACAATTAATCATGAAAAATTACCTGATAAACTGGAGTACTATGGTATTAGAGGAGTGGTGCTAGAGTGGGTCAGGAGTTATTTGAGAGACAGGCAACAATTTGTGAAGATTGGTGAATATCAATCAGAGTGCCTGAACATTGTTTGCGGAGTTCCACAGGGGTCAGTATTGGGGCCAAAGCTGTTTATCCTCTACATCAATGATATATGTAAAACATCTGATATATTACAGTTTATTTTATTTGCAGATGATACAAATATTTTCTGTGCTGGAGAGAATTCACAGCAGCTTTTGGAAATTGTCACACAAGAAATGATTAAACTGAAAACATGGTTTGACAGAAACAAGTTATCACTAAATTTGAAAAAAAAAACTACATTTATGTTATTTGGAAATTGTAAAAAAGATGCCGGAGCAAAATTGTTAATAAACAATGTTGAAGTAGAGCAAGTTTCTGATACAAAATTTCTGGGTGTGATAATAGATAACAAAATCTGCTGGAAACCTCACATAAAGCATATACAAGCTAAACTGTCAAGAAGCATCTCTGTACTGAGTAAAGTTAAACATTTTTTGCCTTCCAAATCACTCCGGGTACTTTACTGTTCACTTATATTGCCATATTTAGAATACTGTGTGGAACTCTGGGGAAATACATACAAAACTTCACTTCAACCACTATGTAAAACTCAGAAAAAAGCAATCAGGATGATTACTAAAGCAGGATTTAGAGACCATACTAACATCATGTTCTTGAAATTAAAAATTCTGAAGTTTATGGATCTTATAAAATATAAAACTGCAAAAATTATGTACAAAGCCAGATACAATATGTTACCAGGAAATGTACAGAGGATGTTTTTTGACAGAGAAGGGGACTATGAATTGAGGGGAAAATTAAATCTGAAGACTCTTAAAGCACGGACAAAGGTGAAAACCTTTTGTGTTACTATTTATGGGGTAAAACTAAACTTTTTGTTTAGCTGGAGAAAATTGTGGCACAACCAGTCATTAATTTCCTCAATGCATTTACCAAGAGCCTGTACAGGGCCTCGGTCTCCTGGTGACATTGTGATATATATTTGTATGTCATCTGCATAGCTATGATAGTTTATTTTGTTGTTCTTTATAATCTGTGCCAGTGGGAGCAAGTAAATGTTAAACAGAAGGGGTCCCAAGATGGAACCTTGGGGAACTCCACATGATACTTGTCTGCTCAGATGTGAAGTTACCTATTGACACAAAGTATTTCCTGTTTTCTAAGTATGTTTTGAACCAGTTTAGTACAGTTCCTGAAAGACATGCTCAGTTCTCCAGTCGTTTGAGTAATATGTTGTGGTCAATTGTATCAAATGCTGCACTGAGATCCAGTAAAACTAAGACTGACATTGTTCCACTGTCTGTGTTCAGACATATGTCATTAAACACTTTGGTCAGAGCGGTTTCAGTGCTGTGGTTCTGTCTAAAACCTGACTAGAAGGCATCATAGCAGTTATTCTGTTTTAAGAAGTAATTGAGCTGTTGAGAAACTGCTTTTTCAATGATCTTACTTAAAAATGGGAGATTTGAGATCAGCCTGTAGTTGTTCATTTGTGTCTTGTCAAGATTGTCCTTTTTCAGTATAGGTTTTATTACAGCAGTTTTTAGTGATTCTGGAAACACACCTGATATTAAAGAAAAGTTGACGATCTGTAACAGGTCTGACTCTAAAGTCTTTGAGACCTTTTTGAAAAAACTTGTTGGCAGGACATCTAAACAGCAAGAGGAGGAGTTCAGTTGACCTAAGATGTCCTCCAGGTCTTTGCTGTTAATAGGGTGAAACTGTTTCATGGTGTTTAAACAGTTTTTCGGTGGACACAGTACATATTCTGGATCTGCTGTTGATGTACCAATTGCTTGTCTAATCTTTTGGATTTTTTCTGTGAAAAAATTGGCAAAGTCATTGCAGGCCATGGTTGAATGAAGTTCAGCTGCCACTGACAAAGGAGGGTTTGTTAGCCTGTCAACTGTAGAAAATAAGACCCGAGCGTTATGACTGTTTTTAGTGATTATGTCAGAGAAGTAGGACCTCCTTGCACTCCTCAGTTGTAAATTATAATTGTGAAGTTTCTCTTTATAGATGTCATAATGAACCTGGAGGTTTGTTTTTCTCCATCTGCGCTCAGCTTTCCTACACTCTCTTTTTTCATTTTTCACCAGTGTGGAGTTTCTCCATGGAGACTTTTTCCTTCCAAAGATAGCCTTCACCTTAATGGGAGCAATTGTATCCATTACATTTAACATTTTAGCATTGAAGCTATTGACGAGCTCATTGACTGAACCTCTGGACAGGTCAGGTGTTAATGGGAAGACCTGGTTAAAGATCTCACTACTGTGTTCAGTTATACACAGTTTTGTGATCACTGCTGTTGATATATTTCTGTGGGCTGAGATTTTACTTTTAAAGAAAACACAGTAATGATCAGACAGGCCCACATCAGACACAGTAATGTTTGAAATGCTCAGCCCTTGGAGATCAGTAGGTCAAGAGTGTGTCCTCTATTATGTGTGGCCTCTGTTACATGCTTAGTCAGCCCAAAGTTGCCCAGAGTGTTACTCAGGTCTTTAGTCCCTTTTTCCTGAGGGTTGTCCACATGGATGTTAAAATCCCCAACAATAATTACACAGTCGAAATCAACACAGATCACAGACAGCAGTTCACTGAGGTTATTAAAAAAGTCTGTGCAGTATTTGGGAGGCCTGTAAACATTAAGAAACACAACTTTGGATGGGGTCTTCAGCTGTAAAGCCACATATTCAAAAGACTGAAAACTTCCAGGACATAGCTGCTTACATTGAAATGATTCATTAAATAAGACAGCAACCCCTCCTCCTCTCCTGCTCACCCTGGCCTCACTGATAAAACTGTAGTTAGGCGGGGTCGTCTCGTTGAGAACAGCTCCACTGTTACTTTGGTCCAACCAAGTTTCAGTTAAAAACATAAAATCAAGGCTGTGCTCAATGATTAAATCATTAATTAAAAATGTTTTCCCAGCTAAAGATCTAACATTTAATAAAGCCAACTTAAGTGTTTTAGAGGTATTACTTGTCCCCTCGTGGTTGGGAGCAGTCTGTGGCACACAAGGTATGTTTACTATATTTAAAGATCTTTTAGAGTGCAGCTCTCTGTGTTTTGCCCAGGCCACATGTCTCCTTCTGTCACCTAAAAGTACCGAAATTTTAAAACCTTCTAGTAAACAGGGTCCCAGCTTCTCCTGGGAAAAGTCACCACTGCCATAATCCTCGCAGCCCGGACCCTTCACACATCACACATCAGACTGCGGAGACAGGTGTGGGGAGGAGGGAGAAAGGGAGGGGGAGGAGGGTGATGGCCTGTCAGGGGTTTGGGGGACTGGGGAAGATCGTGGTCCCTGGTCCTGGTCGTTGGTGCTGTTGAGAGAGTTGGAGGCAAATAGGGACCCCTCTTCTTGCCTCAGATGTCTCTCCTTTCTGAGGCTCTTCCCGGGTGGGGGCAGATGGAGCTCCTCCTCAAGGTTTCTGCTGGGCTTTGTCTGTTCTTGGAGTACTGTTTGTTCCTCTTTATGAGATAACTCCTCGTTTATCTCAGCCTTGGCACCAAGCACAGATGGATGACGTATGGAATAAAACAAGTTGGAGGTGAACAGTTTCACCCCTGACTTGTTAAAATTAAATCCATTTGCTTTAAATAGATGCCTGCATTCCCAAAAAATATTACAGTTGTTGATAAAATGCACTGAGTGTTCAGTACATGCTGATATGAGCCATTTATTCAGTGTAAACAACCTCCTGAATCTCTCGTCTCCTCCTCTGACGGGCGGTACAGGTCCACTGATGAATACAACTGCATTCAGAGAGTTTACAGTATTTAATAATCCAGTCCTGCTTCAGAACCTCTGACTGTTGTTTGGACACATCGTTTAACCCTGTATGCAGAACAATGTTTGTCACAGTTGGATATTCATCTGCAATTTGAAGAATTCTCTCCTTCAGGTTGTTGAACATATCCTTAGGGAAGCAGAGGACTTTCGTGTTCTTACCGCACATCCTTTGTACATCCTTTACGGCAGAGTCACCCACAATCAGAGTTTCAGGCCTAGCCTTTAGCTTTCCCTGTGGCCTTTTACTTTTCAACAGATTTTCAGACCTTACTTCGCTACTTTTAGATGGATGGTTGTCCGATATAGATCCAGGGTCCTTTGATAGTGGAGCAAATCTGTTCTGCAGCTTCACATTCAGTTGTTTTGGAGGTTTGTTGTTAACCTTCCTATTCACGGTTGTCCAGTCCTGTTTCCTCCCGTATACAGGGGTAGAAGAGCTTCTCTGTCTCGTAGGAAGTGAAGGCCAGTTGGTTTCAGAGATTTCAGCTCGCTGTGCTCTGCCCGTGATACGTCCTCCCCCTTCCAGGAGACATGATTTATGTCTTGGTTTTGCACCAAGACAGTCCAAGGGGGGATTATCGCTTGAGGATTTATAATAATGCACACATAATAAGTCTACTTTCTTGGTCATGTTATCTGTGCTTAGGGTTGCCAACTCCCTGAGAAATAAATAAGGGACACCTCGTGGCCAGGGCAGGGCGACCCAGTTGTCTTCACCCTTCCCAATGTGGTGAGTTTTTTAGCTCTTTTTTTGTGTGTGAAATTATTTTTTTAACCATTTGACTTGAATTTGATTTAATTAGATGCGTATTCTTTGTGATATCAACACATGGGAAACAAAAATCATTTAGCCATTTATTTTTAGCTCAAAATGACAACATTAACACAATAAAACAGGTCTCTTTCTTAAACAGAAGCCTGCCATGCTTAACTTTTGAGAATAAAAGTAAATCGTTCTTTAAAAGAACTCTGTCCTGCTTAACTTAAAATTATATAAATTAATAGAAAACAATAGAAAGAAAAATATTCTTGTAACAGTGCACATTTAGTGCATTTAGTGCAATTGGCTTCAGTAGAGGCATTATTTCAGCTTTTGCTCCCGTTTGTAAACCCACTTGTTCCCATGATTACGCATCATAACTCATCATCATTATTCATCTATGTATTACTTTTATGTATTACTCATCTATTTGTTGTAATCATCTATCCTTGCAGTTGTTTATTACACAAAATAAATTATATTATCACACTTCTGGCCACATAGCGCTGATATTCACTGCACATGCCCATTTTAACCTTAACCAGAGGGTTTAAAAACAAACAAACCAGTGTTTACATACCATATCTGCTTCTGCCGTGGCCTGGTGGACAATAATTGGTTAAGGGTTCCCCGAGCTTTCACGCCCCTCATGTTCTTCATGTGCCCACCATTAGAAGCATGCCTATGGAAAAAGTGCGCCGGCACACAGCGCAGTGCGCTTTATAGGCGTTATCGTGCACTCTTCCAGCCAGGTGTTTTCCTTTTCCCATTCTTTCCTGTACTTTTGCAGCCTTTTTTTCTTTCTCTGAGAGGAACAAACATTGCTGGTCTAATGCTGGGCTTATGCCGGGCTCACACTGTGCGATTTTTGGCCCATTTTGAGCCGATTTTTGAGTCGTGCGACCGTTTTGGCGATCGGCCCGATTTTGGCCTTCATCGTGCGTCGTGCATCGTGTAGTATACGTGGGGTAATGAGAAGCGATTAACACCTCACGACCAGCTCCCGATCATCAATCGCTTGGTCGTGAGGGTGTCACCGCAGTTTCTCACACTGCGCACGCGCAAACACAAATGTCAGCGAAAAAGACGGCGCAGCACGGCAGTGCAGCGTGTGATCTGGAGGCAAGCGATGGAGGCACTTGTAGAACTTTGGAAAGCTCATCCGAGCTTTTTCGATGTGGCCTCACAAAATTATCACGACCACAACAACCGTGAAAATAGTTGGATGGACATTGCTGCTCAATCACATCTGCCTGATCAGTGTTTTTCACTAGCAATTTAGCAAAGTTGGTGGCAGTGTGTGTCTGTGTGAGTGAAAGACAGAGAGGGAGAGCGAGCGACAGAATTTCTGTTATAACCTTCATTTTATGGAGGCACAGTGTGAGCACTCAGATCGCATCAGAACATTGGGTCATATAGTGTGAGACCTGCATCGTGACCTACGAACTTATAACCCATGCGAGCCAATCGTGCAGTTTGAAAATCGCACAGTGTTTGCCCAGCTTCAGGTGTACTGTCGTCTGACACTTTCACCGCAGTGTCAGCGTTTGTTTCCCTGTTGGCCATGCTTTTTGTTGTGGTCATCTGTTGTCTTCCGGTATTTTCTCCGCAAGCGACCTTTCCTCAACCAATGAGATGAGCGGTAATCTGAATTGTCATACTCGAATTGTCATAAGTGTGCTGTCAGCTCATTGGTCACAAAGCAGGAGCGGGGCTGGGAATTATGTTTTCAAACAAAGCGTTAATTACATTAAAACTTATAGACTACTTTTGATTCTCACTGTATTACGGGACAAAGTGCGTCCCTTTTCAGCTCAATACGGGACGTGTACTTTTGTTTCTAAATACGGGACGATTCCGTTTTTTAAGGGACGGTTGGCAACTCTATCTGTGCTCCTTAGCTGTGTACTAGCTTGCTCATCGCCATTGTTTTGAATCAAAGGCAAGGTTGTTTCATTTCCACACAGTCCATTTACCTCCACCTTTACTTCTAAGCGGTGAATTTTTGTCTCCAGTACTGCAATCTTCTGTAGGAGGCTGTGGTAGTCATCTGTGGAGAGGAAAGGCATCTTGTTGCTAGTTAGCCTAGCGGTTAGCACCTTTCCAGGCAATTGAGGCTGTTCGGTTCCCAGACGCTGTAATCAGGCTTCAGCTGTGTCTAGGCCACAGACACACGGAGCAATGAGGATAAGGTAACTATAAAAATGTTGCTGTTTCTGTTAAGAACACTTTAGTCCTAATGATCTATAAGTGTCCAGAAGCTATTGCAGGTAAGCTCATACAGAAAAAAGGGAAAAAATCAGCATAAAAATCAATAACAGAAGCAAAGCATTTAAAGAGCAAAGAGATGAAGCGTCCACACTCACAAAAGGGGGAGGAGTTTTATAGGCAAGGTTTGAGCCGTATGTAGACGGAGCTGGGGCATTGCTTCAGGAATGGAACTAATAAACTGTGCGGCCCATTCAGTGTCGTACTTTGCCTTGAGTGTCCCATTACATTGCAGCTCCATCTGAATCTGCACAGGTGCAGTTTCCACGTAAATGGGTTGTGAAGCAGCTCGAGATTCTCTTTTTGTGCTTCAAAACAAACTCAGTGCGCAGTGTGCTCAGTTTATTAGGAAAGTGTGCCGACTTGGTTCAACATTACTTGGCAACAGGGAACGTGAGGCAAGTTGCACTGGTGCATTTGTGACAGCTTCACTTGAAATGCCTTCACTGCATCATAGATGCCATGTCCATGACAGATTGCCTTGCTGAGCTCAAAAACTCTTTTGAGAACTTTTCTCCAACTCAGCCAACGGACCTCTGTATGATAAGGAATGTCGGCAAACTCTGAATGTATTTCCCACATAAAAGACTGAAATTGAGGGTGATTTAAATCTTTAGCTCAGATAAAATTTACGGTTTGCATTACGGGGATTATTACATGCTCCATTTTTGGGACTTTACCACACAGTGTTTCCTGGTGTATGATCAGTGAGTGATATGCTGTTAACTCACTGGTACAGTTCTCCTCCTGCATCTTTACTCGCATCCTGCCGACTAGTCCACTTTTTTTCACCGCACAACACCGGTGCTCCATCTGTTGTAAGTCCAACAAATTTGTCCCAGGGCAGTTTCATGTCGGTTATACTTTGGCATACGTTTTCAAAAATGTCTTTTCCTGTCGTTGTCCCGTGCATCGATTTATTGTCCAACATTTCCACTCCACGGATGAAGTAGGCCAGCTGTGCAATGTCCATCATGTCTGTACTTTTGTCCACAGCAAGAGAGTAGGCAATAAAGTTTTTGCTTGTTTCACACAACTGTGTTCTTAAATCAGTGGCTCTCCAAAAGTTGATTCTGTTCATCTGGACGTAGCGTTTTCAGTGGGAGAAACGTTTTGTCACTCATCTAAGTGTCTTCTTCAGTCTCAGCAGACTGCAGGATTCCTCAATCATATAAACAGCACATTTGCATAATAACTGAAACCACTCCACTGAAGGAACAATGGGCTGGGAGGTCAGTTCCTTAATCATAATTATGCAAATTCTCATGACCATTGATCAACAACCACTGATCAAAGCCCACTGATCAATGGCCATGAGTACCATTCACAGAGAGTTGGGGAATGGCTGCAATCACAGCATTGTAAGATAGTGAAAGATGTACCCTTAGGCCCCCTCCTCGATTCAGAGATGGTCTTTCCTTTTTCACATAAATGATTTCCTTGACTCCGCGCTCAAACCAGCGTTCCTCCCTGTCCAGGATGTGTACATACTCGTCATTGAAAGAGTGTCCACTGGCTTGTAGGTGTAAATAGACTGCAGAGTCCTGGCCTGACGAGGTAGCTCTTCTGTGTTGTGCCATCCGCTTTGCCAGAGGTTGTTTGGTTTCCCCGATGTATAAATCCTGGCAATCCTCCTGGCACTTAACAGTGTACACTACGTTACTCTGTTTGTGTCAGGGGACCCGATCCTTGAGGTGGACCAATTTTTGGTGCAGCGTGTTTTGGGGATTGAAAGCCACAGACACCCGGTGTTTAGAAATAGTGCTGGCGGTAGGGATTGCTACACGCCGGCACTGCAGAAAGAGCATCTGTTTCTACCCTCAGTGTTTTGGCCCCAGAGCGCGTTGCTGCCTGCCGCCTTGCGCCTTCACGGCCCAGGGAAACAGACCCGCCAGCGTGCCGTAGCAACCGCGACCGCTGGCAATACAGAAAGGCTGCTCTTCATAGAGGACTCACGCTCCGGGAGACATTTTTTCGTGGACTCCGGCTCCCAGAAGAGCCTCCTTCCCCCGACCGCTGCTGACAGGCTAGAAGCGAACTGCGGGCCGCAGCTCATTGCAGCTAATGGCTCTCCCATCACAACGTTTGGGGAAAGGTTGGTGACTGTTTGTTTTCATGGCCGGGATTTCCAGTGGAACTTTGTTGTTGCCACTGGCTCTGTACCTATTTTAGGTGCTGATTTTCTGTGTGCCCATGGACTGCTTGTCGATGTTGCTAACAGACTTTAGTTGATGCTCTCTCGTATTCTTCACTACCCTGTTTTACTCAGGCCGCCAAGCCCCTGATTCGGGCTAATGTAGTGACCTCCGGGGATGCTTTTCAGCGTTTGCTTTTAGAATTTCCATCGCTGTCTGTCCCTAATTTCTCTAGCACGGTAACGAAGCACGGGGTTGAGCATTATATTCCCACAGTCGGGCCCCCAGTGTTCGTGCGCGCACGCCACCTCGACCCCGTGAAACTGTCCGTCGCTCAGGAAACGTTTGCAGCCATGGAGCGCCTTGGCATTGTACAGTGCACGAACAGTGCATGGGCCTCTCCGCTTCACATGGTGCCCAAATCGGATCGTCGGTGGCAGATTTCCACCGATTAAATAATGCCACGGAGAATGACCGTTACCCCACCCCCCACATTCAGGATTTGTCCGCCAATCTTGCCGGGACCTCGATTTTTTTCTAAAATTGACTTGGTGCGGGGGTATCACCAGGTTTCCATGCGCGCCGAAGACGTTTCTAAAACCGCTGTCATTACCCCCTTTGGCTTGTTCGAGTTTTTGCGCATGCCATTTGGCCCAGACCTTTCAGCAGCTGATGGACTCCGTTTTGTGCGGGCTGCCGTTCGTTTTTCTTTACCTGGACGATATATTGGTGGCCAGCTGCTCAGCGAGCCAGCATGAGTCCCATCTGCGACAGGTTTTCCAGCATTTGGCAGCGCACGGCCTGATAATCAACCCTTCTAAGTGCCAGTTTGGGTTGCCTGTTCTGGATTTCCTCGGGCACCGCATTTCCGCTGAGGGTGTGGTTCTGTTGCCCGACAGAGTCCAGGCCCTTTCGGTTTTTCCGCATCCCAGCTCAGTTAAAGCATTGCAGGAGTTCTTGGGGATGATCAATTTTTACAACCGCTTTCTCCCCAGAGCTGCCCACCTGCTACAGCCGCTCTATGCTGCCTTAAAAGGTAAAACAGCCAAAGATCCTTTTGACTGGCTGCCGGAACGCATCCAGGCGTTTTTCCGCAGCCAAGTCTGCGCTGGCTGACGCCGCCTGCTGGCCCACCCGTTTCCGTCAGCGGAGATTGTGTTGACCACCGATGCATCTGACGTGGCAATGGGTGCCGTGTTGGAACAACGGGTTTCAGGTCTCTGGCAACCGCTTGCCTTTTTCAGTCGGACAGTCTGGGATGCCAAACGCAAGTACAGTGTTTTTGACAGAGAGTTGCTGGCCCTGCACCTAGCGACATGACATTTTCGTTTTTTCCTCTAGGGTCGCAACTTTACTGCGTACATTGACCACAAACCTTTGACGTTGCTGCAGCGCCAGCAGCGCCCGTTGGTGGGCATTTCGGAGTTTACCACAGACATTCAGCACGCAGGCACCCCTCGAACCTTTCCGCATCCTCGGTAGGTGTTTCAATCACGTTCATGTGGACCTGGTTGGTCCCTTGCCACAGTCACAGGGTTTCACGCACCTTTTAACTGTGGTGGACTGCACGACCAGGTGGCCGGAGGCGGTACCCCTGGCGTCCACTGACAGCGGTGATGGTGGCCAGAGCATTTTTGTCACCGTGGATTTCGCGTTTCGGTCCCCCTGCTAACATTACCTCAGATAGGGGCCCCCAGTTTGTTTCTGAGCTTTGGTCTGCCATGGCTGACGGCCTGGCAGACCAACAAAGAGCCAAGAGCCATACCACTCGCAAGCTAACGGGATGTGCGAGCGGTTTCACCGGTCACTCAAGGCCGCGCTCTGGGCTTCCTTAACAGGTGACGACTGGGTCAACCGTCTTCCGTGGGTTTTGCTGGGATTGCGTAGCACGGTTTCCCCGGCTGAACTGGTCTTGATTATTATATTATCTTATGCCACGTTAGACCCCTAATTAAAGATTGTGAAATCATTATGTAGTTTTAGTTTGCATTATTCTCCTGACTTAGAAGAAGGTGATAATTATTAAAGTTATTAAACTGATTTGTATTACATTAGACTGCTGATTTATTGTGAATGAATGATATTGTTTTATGATGCATTATACTGCTGAGTTATATGAAATACTGTTTCCAGAAAGTCATCACCTTATTTGTCTGATTAGAAAAGAACAGAACATACTGCACAGGAAGCCAAGGTCATAACTTAGGCTCACTGCGAAAGAGAAAGAATGTGGATGTTTAGGTTTTATGAGGGGGGGCTGAAGCTATAAGAATGTGAGGAACGCTCAGACACTTCGAGATCAGGCGGACACCCTCCCGCGCTCATCTCTCCTCCAGATGGTTTATGCTCATAAAGTGTTGAATTGTATGGAATAAAAGATTGTTGATTGAGCATTTATACACCGAGTATTGTCCTTCCTTCAGCCGAAAGATCAAAAGAATTGGGAGGATTTGTCACGGACCCGGCTCTGGTGAACTCGGGGGTCCGTGAGCAGGATGGACCATTATTGGTATTATTAGTATTGTCGTTGTTGTTATTTAGGGATGTGTGTCTTTCTGCACTGTGCTGTGTTCTGTGCTCACTCACTATATGTAGAGGCAGGGTGTGGGTGTGTACATGTGGCTGGAGGATGGAGAACAGCCACATGCGGGCCGAATGGGTGTGGCCCGGCAGAAGGACTGGCCACACCTGAAGTTCCTGCCACACACCTGTTGGCGATCAGGGCTCGTCGGGGGAGCTACTTAGGAGAGTGTTGGAGCTCCCACCGGCGCGGGTTCATTGAGTATCCTACCAAGTTAGTGTGTGTCAGCATATGTCAGTGCTGTTCGTGTATGCCCGCCAGAGTTAGTGTTGACGGCTGCTTCTATGGTTTTTCTGCAGAAGGAAGAGTGGTCCAGAAAGGCAGCACGCACGGGGTGTGCGGAAACACAACAGCGGGGAGCACGAGCACGAGCACAGACGTCGGAGGGAAGCACACACACGGGGTTCAAGGGAACAACGGGGAGTTATTGTGTTTACAGCTTTTCACTGTAAATAAAGAGCACTGTTTGCATCGCAGAGTCTGCGTTTTGGGTCCTCATTCCCCATATCCCCACGGTCTGCCTGCCAGACCGTGACAGGATTTAACATTGGCCAGCCCCTCCGGGTCCCCGGGGAATTCTTACCTGAGAGCCCCCCACCCCCTGCTTTTTCCCCTAGGAGCGCCCCACAACCAACGGAGCCCGAGTTGTCTGCAGCTTTTTCTGACCGCCAGTGCCTGCCTTGCTCCCGGGCTGGGTTTCCCTCAGTCAGTTCCCCACCTCCCAGTTCAGCCGTTCCGGCCGTTTGCTTAAACCCCGGGTCCTGGACTAGTTCTGCTGGGTGTTTGGGGTGGGGGGGGGGGTGTTTGGTGGACCATTAGAGGGCTCCACTCACACCCAGTGTTGAGGAAGTGTGTTGCTGTGTTTTGTGGCGCAATGTGTTCAGTTGAACAACTGGGATAACCGCATTTACTCAGGGCCTTCTTGATGTGATGTTCTTCTGCTTCCCTGGCCACTGTGTCTGTGGGGATGGTGTTCACTCTGTTTTGTAGCGTCCTGATGACAACCAATTTATGTTCCAGTGGATGATGAGAGTCAAACCTTAAATACTGATCCGTATGCATAAGTTTACGGTACACATCAGCTTTTAGATGTCCCCCATTTCTGATGGAAATCTCACAGTCTATGAAGGCTAACCTGCCACTTTTCATATCCTCCCTGGTGAATTTGATGTGTCGGTCCACCGAGTTAATGTGATCCATGAATTGTGGAATGTCCTGAGATTTGATTTTAACCCAGGTGTCATCCACATACCTGAAATTGGCCAAATTGGTTGAAACTGGTGAACCCATGTTTCTGCCTGTAGAACTGACCCTTATATGTGAAATAGGTGGAATGAAGACACAGATGAACAGAATCAACTTTTGGAGATTCACTTACCTGGATGATTGAGCATGCATCAAGACGTTAAATCAGTGGCCATCTCACAAACCCGATCAGCAATTGTATTTCTCTTCATGTAAGACTGCTGTCTTCCATCTGCGCAACATCTCTAAAATTAGAAATATCCTGTCTCAGAGTGACGCTGAAAAACTAGTTCATGCATTTATTACTTCCAGGCTGGACTACTGCAATTCATTATTATCAGGATGTCTTAAAAACTCACTGAAAAGCCTTCAGCTAATCCAAAATGCTGCAGCAAGAGTACTGACAGGGACTAGAAAGAGAGAGCATATTTCTCCTGTTTTGGCTTCCCTTCATTGGCTTCCTGTTAAATCCAGAATTGAATTCAAAATCCTGCTCCTCACATACAAGGTCTTAAATAATCAGGCCCCATCTTATCTTAATGACCTTGTAGTACCATATCACCCTATTAGAGCACTTCGCTCTCGCTCTGCAGGCCCACTTGTTGTTCCTGGAGTATTTAAAAGTAGAATGGGAGGGAGAGCCTTCAGTTTTCAGGCCCCTCTTCTGTGGAACCAGCTTCCAGTTGGGATTCGGGAGACTGACACTATCTCTACTTTTAAGATTAGGCTTCAAACTTTCCTTTTTGCTAAAGCATATAGTTAGGGCTGGACCAGGTGACCCTGAATCCTCCCTTAGTTATGCTGCAATAGACGTAGGCTGCCAGGGGATTCCCATGATGCATTGAGTTTTTCCTTTCCAGTCACCTTTCTCACTCACTATGTATTAATAGACCTCTCTGCATTGAATCATATCTGTTATTAACCTCTGTCTCTCTTCCACAGCATGTCTTTATCCTGTCTTCCTTCTCTCACCCCAACCAGTCGCAGCAGATGGCCGCCCCTCCCTGAGCCTGGTTCTGCCAGAGGTTTCTTCCTGTTAAAAGGGAGTTATTCCTTCCCACTGTCGCCAAAGTGCTTGCTCATAGGGGGTCATATGATTGTTGGGTTTTTCTCTGTATCTATGAAGCGCCTTGAGGCGACTTTTGTTGTGATTTGGCGCTATATAAATAAAATTGAATTGAACTGAATTGAATTCAGGCTCACGTTTGCCAAAATATGCGTTTTGTCTGGACACAAGACATCGCACACCTTGATCAAGCACTCTTCAGAGTGGGAAATGGCCGGGCTGATTTGGCTCCTCTATTGTAGCTCCTCTGCTACAATAGAACTTGCTTTCACAACACCTTCACTTTGTGATTTTGCTCTGGTGAAAACCGTCTGCTGAAATGTTAGATTCTTCTTTAGCTCTTCTACCTTCTATAGTTTCTGCTCTGCATTTAGGTTTTTCAGCTTATCCTGATGTTTTGTCTCGTAGTGCCGTCTTAAATTAAATTCCTTAATTACAGCCACATTAGCTCCACAAATAAGACACACGGGTTTACCAGCAATGTCTGTAAACATATATTCAGTCTCCCACCGGTGCTGAAAGGCTCTGTTTTCAGAATCAACTTTTCTCTTCGCCATTGTGAGGGGCTAGCTTCGCAATAACAGAAGATTGACTTGATTGACGCGGGAATGTTCCCAGGCAGCCTAGCGTTCGGCAAGGAGGCTGCAGCGATGCATTATGGGATCTGTTGTTTATGCGTTATTAGCAGTGTTGGGCAAGTTACTTTTAAAAAGTAATTAATCATAGTTACTAGTTACTTCTTCAAAAAAGTAACTGAGTTAGTAACTGAGTTACAAGATTCTAAAAGTAATGAATTACTTGAAAAGTAACTATTGTGTTACTTTAAAGAAATGTTTAATCCTCTGGGGTCCAGGTTATAATTGGCCATTTTCAACTACTTTTGATTTTACCTCTACATTTCACCTTGAAAAAATTATTTATTTTGCCTTCTTTGGTATCATTCTTTTCAGCACAATGCCACGTGTCTGAATTTACAGTTTTGTTTTAATTTTGACATACTGTATTAACACAATTGATCTAAAATTAGGCAAAAAACATAAAATCCAAGTAGAAACAGTCATATTTTTTACTGTTACAGCCAAGAACATGTTTAATGAATCATATTTCATAACTTAATAATAGACCTCTCTGCATTGAATCATATCTGTTATTAACCTCTGTCTCTCTTCCACAGCATGTCTTTTATCCTGTCTTCCTTCTCTCACCCCAACCGGTCGCAGCAGATGGCCGCCCCTCCCTGAGCCTGGTTCTGCCAGAGGTTTCCTCCTGTTAAAAGGGAGTTTTTCCTTCCCACTGTCACCAAAGTGCTTGCTCATATGGGGTCATATGATTGTTGGGGGTTTTTTCTGTATCTATTGTTGTAGGATCTACTGTACAACATAAAGCACCTTGAGGCGACTGTTGTTGTGATTTGGCGCTATATAAATAAAATTGAATTGAATTGAAAGAGCAGGGAGGCCAGATAAAACTCGGGCAGAAAACATCTGAGAGTCCATGTAGTTCTTAAAAAAATATTTGAACAGATAAAACCAAAAACCACCTTCCACAGGAATGATAGGAAGAAAGTCTGTTCTGTTCACAGTGTGACATTTTGTCACTCAGTAAAAAATCACGGATATACTGTCGACTGTCAGTGTGTCTTTAGCAGTAATTGGCTCTTTGTTGTTTGGCTAGCTGTTTGGCTAGCTGCACTGAAACAAAATCCAGCTGTTGGCCATAATGTTCTAGTTTGTAAACCACTTTAGAAATGAGGACTGAGTGGAGTGGAGGAGAGTCTGCTTGAGTCAGGTGACAGGTGGTTCACTGGACTGACAAGCTGGAGTCAGAAACTCTTATTTTTCCGTGTTTGGCTGATTATACCAAGTGGCGCAATCAGCTGATGCAATCAGTGCTATTTTGTGCAATAAAATAGTTTCCCTCTTCTCAATCACATCCTAAGAGTTAAGAACATAACAGATTATTACACGTGAATCAAACCACAAACATAACTTAGTTTCTTACAGAAGCACAATCAGGAATCCCACTAGCAAGTCTGCATGAAAAATAGCAGATTCCATGAAAGAGATGCCACACTTTTTGGAGACCTTTTGTTTTCTCATGTCATTTCACTGACTTCATTTTAGAAGTGAGGAAATGCGAAGCCCAAATGTTAGTAAAAAAGTTTTTTGTTTTTGTTTTGTTTTTTGCTGCTGACATGCTGATGGATGTCAGGATTTTCTGTTGTGTTTTGATAGGACAAACAAGTAACATAAAAACAGACTGATTGCATCAGTTGATTGCACCGCTCTACACTTGGCCGAATGAAAAAAAAAATTTCTGACTACAGCTTGTCTGCTCGGTAAACCACTGTCACCTGACTCAAAATGTCTCTCCTCCTGATTTATAAAGTGCTTTGCATAACTGAACATTACAGCTAACAGGTTACTAGTTAGCAGTGTTGGGGAGTAACGGAATACATGTACCGCCGTTATGTATTTAAAATACAAAATATGAGTAACTGTATTCCGTTACAGTTACCGTTTAAAAAGGTGGTATTTAGAATACAGTTACTTTGTTGAAATAAATGGATTACACGGGGGTACTTCCCTGTTTCATATTGTGGCGGGTCAGGACTGTTTGGGTTTTGTTTGACAGCTACGTTCTGTAGTTCCAGGCGGCAGCGTTACGGTTGCCATGGTTACAGGGTG
The DNA here is from genome assembly GCF_056152115.1 of Neolamprologus brichardi. Taxonomy (NCBI): domain Eukaryota; kingdom Metazoa; phylum Chordata; class Actinopteri; order Cichliformes; family Cichlidae; genus Neolamprologus; species Neolamprologus brichardi. The sequence continues at coordinate 26,143,131 of NC_142117.1, forward strand.
ACGCTCTCTCTCTGCCTGTTTCCTGGGTGAGAGAGGCCTTTTTGTTGTTGTTGTGCTAAGCTAATAGGCAGAATGCTACAGGTATAGCTCTAAAGAATGTAGCATCATAGGCAGTGTAGTCCGTGCTGCAGGGAGAATGGACTGCCATACATGTTATGTGTCTGTGAGCAAGGGAGGGAGAAAAAGGTAGGAGCTGTCATCGAGCAAAAACGGGAGCTGGAAGCATGTAAATATAATAATAACCACTGCAGCCAAGAAGGGTGCCTGACGAGCCCAGTTGTAAGTAAGCTATTAAGACTCGACTGCACACTGTGTTCGTGTTTTCCTCTGAAACAATAAGTTCTGTTGGAGCAGCCTTTCAACGCCTCTCTCTGTCTCTCACTAGCAAGGTTGAGCCAGACAACAAAGTAAAGCTAGTTTTCGGCTACGAGCCCGACACAGAACCCACCGTATTAGCCAGAGGTCCCTTTACTACGGTTCGGAGCCGCGGACCTTCAGTAACAGTAATAAATCACAGCAATAGTACATTCATGTAGTTGTAAACAGCATGATAATATATTAAGTAATCCAAAGTATTCAGAATACGTTACTCTCATTGAGTAACGTAACGGAATACGTTACAGAATACATTTTGGGGCATGTATTCTGTATTCTGTAATGGAATACATTTTAAAAGTAACCTTCCCAACACTGCTAGTTAGCTAATATAAACTAATGTCTATTGACCGCAACCAACCAATCAACCTAGTGACGTTACATTCTCTATTGGCAGAAGATGGCGCTAAACATGTTTTTAAGAATTTGACTTTAAGCACTTATTTCTTATATGCAGCTACACAGACAATGCTACATCTATGCCTGTTATTGAGAGCAGGGCTCAATGGTGTAAATTAGCCTTCATACAAATACTGGTTCATTTCAAATTTAACACTGAAGTCCATATAGTGTGATATTAAAAACATTAATAATGATTAAAAACACACACCAAAAAATATTCAGATGATGACAGTTTTACAGTAAAAGACAATTCAAATTTGGGCTGGAATTTGTTTAACATTGCCTGTTGAGACTGATGAAGAGAACGCAAGAACATTCATTATTCTATTATAACTAATGAAAAATACAATAATATGCAACCAAACTGAAAAGATAGACAAAAATATGTTGTTTTTTGTGAGCTTGAGGTCATTTTGATAAGTAATATACTCACAGTGTTACCTTAATATGCCTGGATACAAAAGCAATATCTGATGAGGTGTATTTTAAGCCCTGCCCATTCTCCTTGTTTTTTGCTGAAGGGTGGTGTGCAAGATTCGTCAGCACAGCATGTAAATAAAAGGGAATGGCAAAGCAATAAAATGAAATGACCAGGGTCAGAAAATCAGAAAGCTGTCATGACCTCATTTTTACAAAGCAATTTGTCCTTGTCCATTTTGCTGTATTCCTACTTTTCTTATGCTATGTCCTCTTCTCTGTTTCCCTCTTCGTGTCAGCTTCAGGGACAATTTAATCTAAACGGAATGCAGAAGAGTGGAGATGTCATCCTGGGTGGACTGTTTCCAGTCCACTTTTTCTCAAGCATTCCTGACCTGTCTTTTACCTCACAGCCACAACAACCTTCTTGCCACGGCTAAATATGATAAGGAAACAACAGAAAAAAGAAAGAAACGGGACAAACCTAATGCTAGTATAAATGTAATTGTTATATCTAAAGTAATTATACTTTGCTGATTAGCAAAGCTAAGAAAAATGGATATTAAATGAAGCTTCTTGGTTATTTTTTCATTAAAATATCCCTTTAATTATTGTTATTCAGTTTCCTTAATTGTTTGTATGAGCATCTTTGCAGCATGTTTTCTAAGTATCCTGATGTATTTTTCAAATCAAAATGTTTTTGTTAGTTTCTATGTACAAGGATTTAGGCAAGCACAAACCATGGCTTTTGCTATTGATGAGATCAACAAAAACTCCAACTTGCTACCTAATGTGACTCTGGGATACACCCTTTATGATAATTGTGTTGAACTTGGAATTGGATTCCGTGGAGCATTTTCATTAGTCAGTGGTCAAGAGGAACAGATTATATTACACAGTACATGTGTTGGAAATCCTCCAGTTGTAGGGATTGTGGGTGATTCTTCCTCTACACGTTCTATTGCTATCTCCAGCATCTTAGGCTTGTACAGAGTACCCATGGTAGGTTATCAGTTTAACCATAAAATGTCTTTTTTGTTCATAATCCTGTAATTGTAAATTTAATGTGAAAATAATGTACAACATATTGTCTGTTTTTCACAGGTGAGTTATTTTGCCACATGTTCCTGTTTGAGTGACCGTCAAAAGTATCCATCCTTCTTTAGGACGATCCCAAGTGATGCTTTCCAGGTTAAAAATCAATCAGGAAAAATACAAAGAGTCAACAGCAGCTGATGAGCAGCACTCATGTTTTAATCTGTATTCACTTAGGTACGTGCTATGATTCAGATCCTAAAACATTTTGGCTGAACTTGGGCAGGTCTGCTCATCACTGATGATGATTATGGATTTCATGCAGCCAGATCTTTACAATCTGAGCTGAGTGTGTCTGGAGAAGGTTGCCTTGCCTACATTGAGGTTTTACCCTGGGACAAAGACACGGATAAACTCAGGAGGATTGTGAATGTGATGAAAAAATCTACAGCTCGTGTGGTCATTGCATTTGTACATGAGAGTCATATGATAAACCTTATAGAAGAGGTGCAGTTTTAAAATAATTTGATTGTTTCTTGGTATAAAAATATGCATCTCTACTCAGTGTAAAAGATGTATTATATTTTTATTTGAATGAATGCAGAAAACAAATGATATAAAATAAATTTTAACATGACAAAATACTTCAGTAACATGAAAATGTCACCAAAGTAGTTGTTAAATGATCACTTTTTACATTTGGTTAAATAAAATGCACAGGTGGTTAAGCAGAATGTAACAGGTCTACAGTGGTTGGCCAGTGAAGGCTGGACAGCAACAGCTGCTGTGCTCCAAACAACTAAGTTCATGCCATACCTGGGAGGTACACTGGGCATTGCTATTCGCCGAGGAGAAATAACAGGGCTCAGGGAATTCCTATTAGAAATATGTCCTGACCTACATCACAATAATAACTATGGAAATAGCATGGTGAGAGTTTGAAATTTACTATAGTAGCTGCAACAATTTTTTCTTGTCAATATTAAAACAAAACACAAAATAAACATTTTCCAATAACGTGTTTCAGGTGAATGAGTTTTGGGAATTCACATTTCAGTGCAGATTTGCACCAGCTCCAGCAGGTTGGGTGGACGGTGGAGGTGCACTATGCACTGGACAGGAAGATTTAGAAAATGTGAACACTGAGTTCTTGGACATTTCCAACCTCCGGCCTGAGTACAATGTGTACAAAGCTGTTTATGCTCTGGCATATTCCCTTGATGACATGCTGCGATGCAAGCCAGGAAGAGGGCCTTTCAGTGGGCACAGCTGTGCCACTCTGCAATCACTTGAGCCATGGCAGGTGTGATATGAATTTTTTCTTCATCTGAGTAAATCATTTCTTCTATAATTACTTTCAGAAAAAAAATTATCCTATTGGATAAAAAAACAATTCAATAAAATGAAATGATCTGAAGAGAGCTAAATGAATTTTTCATATTGAGCAAAAGTAGTGTTTAATATTTTTTATATTAGAGCACATTAACTAGTATGCATATATATGGCACAATTGGAGATGTTCCTGTTTAATTTAGAACTAGATTTTAATGTCTTTAATATGTACAGGTATAATAAGTGTTAGATTTAATTTGGTTATTGGATAGTGGGTGCCACTGCCTGCACTGTGAAATTTATTTCTTATATATTACTTTTTAACAGCTTGTTTATTACTTGGAAAGGGTAAACTTCACCACTCCATTTGGTGATCAAGTGTCATTTGATGAAAATGGTGATGTGGTGCCAATTTACGATGTGATGAACTGGTTGTGGCTCCCTGATGGAAGCACTAAAGTTCATAATGTAGGTGAGGTTAAGAGGTCAGCTTTCAAAGGTGAAGAAATCCTACTTGATGAAGACAAAATCTTCTGGAACTTTAATTCCAAAAAGGTTATACATGGCTTTTCAGACTTTACCTTTTGTCACATTTACAGTGAATGTCATTCTGCTAGAAAATATTTATTTTTGTGCAACAGCCAGTTCAATCGGTTTGCAGTGAGAGCTGTCCACCTGGTACCCACATGGTGAGAAGGAAGGGGGAACCTAAATGCTGTTTTGACTGCATCCCTTGTTCTGAGGGAAAAATCAATAACAAAGGCAGTAAGTGTTTTTTGTTTTTGTTTTTTTTAATCTATCAGCATGACATATTGAATTTCATTTTCATTAAATATAATATGCAATTCACCATCTTCCACTTTCTTCATCTTTCTCCTTTTGCCAGACTCCTTGGAGTGCACCAGTTGTCCAGAGGATTTTTGGTCAAACCCCCAGCGTGACCACTGTGTTCCAAAGAAGACAGAGTTTCTGTCCTACCATGAGCCTCTAGGTATTTGTTTGGCAGCAACCTCACTGCTGGGCACATGTACATGTGCTGTTGTTCTAGGGATCTTTATCTACCATCACAGAACACCTATAATACGTGCAAACAATTCAGAACTTAGTTTCCAGCTATTGCTGTCACTCAAGTTGTGCTTTCTTTGTTCACTGCTGTTCATTGGGCGACCCAGGCTGTGGACATGCCAACTCAGACATGCAGCATTTGGCATCAGCTTTGTGCTGTGTGTCTCATGCATCCTGGTAAAAACCATGGTTGTTCTGGCTGTTTTCAAAGCCTCTAAGCCGGGAGGGGGAACTAGTCTGAAGTGGTTTGGTGTTATGCAGCAGAGAGGAACAGTTCTGTGCCTTACATTTATTCAAGCAGCCATCTGCACTACCTGGCTTGTTTCTGCTTCTCCAACTCCACATAAAAACACCCAATACCAAAATGATAAGATTGTTTATGAGTGTGCATTTGGGTCAGCTGTTGGTTTTGCAGTGTTATTGGGTTATATTGGCGTTCTAGCTTTCCTCAGTTTTCTAATTGCATTCCTGGCAAGGAATCTCCCTGATAGTTTTAATGAGGCCAAGCTAATCACATTCAGCATGCTGATCTTCTGTGCTGTGTGGGTGGCCTTTGTTCCTGTTTATATCAGCTCACCAGGAAATTATGCAGATGCAGTGGAGGTATTTGCTATCCTGGCCTCAAGTTTTGGACTGTTGATCACATTGTTTGGACCCAAATGTTACATAATAATAATGAGACCCGAATTGAACACAAAAAAGGCTATAATGGGTCGTGGCAGTGAGTCTTAATTATTTTTCCACATAGACTATAAAAGCAGCTTTAAAGTATATCAGAAAGAAGAGAAACTCCAGTAGTTAGGATACGTTGAATAGGGTGCAGTAGAAACATGTTTTTCTCTTTTTTCTTTGGGGGGTGGGTGTTAGTAGTAACATTTGAATTTTTGATCATTACAGTTGAAACAATGGGCATTAGATAAATTGTGGCAGCCTTTTTCTCTCTCTTTTTTTCAGTCTTGCTTTCTACTGGGGATATTTGTTGGAAAAAGCACAATGTTCATGCAAAGATAATGAAAACATATGTCAAAATGAAACTAAACAAACTGATCAGGAATAACCACATTGTCAAACCACATTCACAGATAAAATATAAAATTTGTACCAAAAAAATCCATAAACAAAAATAAATGATGCTTAAAATAGTGCATTATTGTCATGTTATGTAGGTTAAGCTTAGAGTGAGTGCAGTGAAGTTGTCAAAAAATATAAGTGTGAATGAACTGATAAATGGGACTGACCTGTTTTTAATCACACATTATTTGCATATTCTGAATGATGGTACTGTAAATATAGTGGCTGTTTCAGACACAAGGATGAGATAGAATCTTCTGTAAACATATAGGATTTTGGAAAATGTTAAGCATCGACTTTCATGGAGTTAGAAGCAAAAGCATTTTTTTTTTATTGCACGCAGTGTTTTCACCATAAGTGGGGCGATCGTGGCTCAAGAGTTGGGAGTTTGCCTTCTAATCGGAAGGTTGCCGGTTCGAACCCCGGCTTGGACAGTCTCGGTCGTTGTGTCCTTGGGCAAGACACTTCACCCTTTGCCTACTGGTGGTGGTCAGAGGGCCTGGTGGCGCCAGTGTCCGGCAGCCTCGCCTCTGTCAGTGCGCCCCAGGGTGGGGCGTGCTGACATGTAGCTTGCCATCACGTGTGTGTGAATGGATGGATGACTGGATATGTAAAGCGCTTTGGGGTCCTTAGGGACTAGCTGTACAGTTTTTTTACCATCAGGGCCTCATAAGCCTATACTGGTGTTTTTAAAAGTTATGTTTGACTTTATGACTTTCTCTGTCGTTTCTGGGATGCTTAGAACTCAAATTGCACTGCTGGAAATAGTTTATTTTGATGCATATGCTGTTTTTTTGCAAATTTGCACTATAATATTTATATTCGTTTTTCCTGCAGTGTATAAAAATTGGTGTATTTCAAAAATAAAACTATGAAGACACTCAAAAATAAATTTCCCGTGGTGGGAAACTATTTTGTGCAACTTTTTTGTATTTACAGTTTTGAGGGATAAGCCTCTTAAATTTCTCTAACTAGAAATATATGTTAAAAAAAACAAAAACAATTTTCAATTTTTTTGTAGTTTATTGCACTTTTTTTGCAATTTATATAATTACTATGCACTTAATGCATACATATTATTAAAATTTAGGCTGTAATGGTTGTATTGATGTATAGCAACTTGAAGTGCTCCCAAAAATGTCTCTACAACATGTAAAAATATAATATAAGCTCTGGCGGACTTGGTTCTATGGTAGGTCTTAAAGGGTTAAGTCTTCATGTTAATCTTGAATAAATATAAACTACTCACAAATTAAACAGAACAGCTAAATCAAAAACTGTATTTTTATGAATAAAAATCTTTTAGAGTTGAAAGTCTTTACTGATATACCCTGTAGATATATTTGAGAACAAGATTTATAATCAGTTCATCCATCCACCCATTTTTTTCAATTATCATTGGATAGATCACATGGATAGAAACCTAAGCAAGGTTTCCCGGACCTTCCTCTTCCCAGCCACCTCCTACAGCTTATCCGGGTAAACATCGAGGTGTTCCCAGCCAGTCAAGTAATATAATCTCTCCAACATGCTATGCGTCTGCCTCCTTCTGGTAGGACATGCCCAAAATATCTCATCCAAAAGGCAGCCAGGAACCATCATTCAGCCAGATTCCTGAACCACCTCAACTGGCTCCTTTTAATGTTGAGAAGTAGCAGCTCTACTCTGAGCATCTGTCAGATGGTTGGTCTCCTCACTGTATTGCTAAGGTAGAGGCCAGCCATGCTTTGGAGAAAGCTCATTTCTGCTGCTTGTATCTGCAATCTTTGGTAACTACCAAGAGATAGGTGAGGGTAGGGACATGAATTGACAAGTAAGCCAAGATCTTTGCTCTCTTGCTCAGCTCTCTTGCAGCTTCAGCATTACTGCAGCCATAGGCCACTCCACTTTTCAATCTCCTGCTTCCCTCGCTCCTCACTCTTGAACAAGACCCTGAGATACTCAAACTCTTCCACTTCTCAGAGATTTTCAGGTCACCAAAGTGGAACCATTCTGCCACCTAGCTATGTCTATAAATTCTGTCCATAAAAACTATGAAGAGAATCAGTGATGAAGGACACCCCTGGTCAGCACGCAGTAGGACTGACTATGACTTATTGCTCACAATGCAGACCAAGCTCCTGTGACGGTTATACAGAGATCGAATGGATGATATGAATAGATGATACTATACCACACTCCCCCACAGGATACTCAGAGGGATGCATTTGCCTTCTCCAAGTCCACAAAATACATTTATACTGGTTGGGCAAACTCCCATTACCTGACAAGTCCTGAGCTGAAATTACCACCATCCTACTCCCACTAAACACCATCTAAGTAGAGCACCACTTTACCCTTCTGAATCACTCGACACTTTGCCAGAATCAATTTAAATGGTTTAACCAAACTCCAACATCTGAGTTTTTGCTTCAGCTACCACCTGTGCCACATTCACACCTGACAGTACCATCATCTGCTTCCAAAGCTTGATGGTGCCCTTCACCACTGGTGTCCACCGTCTGGTTCAGGGATTACCACCATGACAGTCAGCAACCACATTGCAGCCACAGCTCCTTGCAGCAGCCTCAGCAATGGAGGTCTGAAACATGGTGCATTCACACTCAATGTTTCCAGCCTCGCTTGAAATTCTACTGAATTCTGCTGGAGGTGGGCATCGAAGATCTCCCAGACCACTGCCTTTGCCATGTGCTTCCAGCACACAATCACTATACATTTGGGTGTACCAGGTCTGTCCAGCATCCTACCCCCTACCTGAACCAACTCACCGCCAGGTGGTGATCAGTTGACAGCTCAGCTCCTCTCTTCACCAGTTTCCAGAATTTCCCGTTACATAATCGATCATTGACCTGTACCCTAGGTTACCCTGGTGCCACATAAACTTATGCACATTCTTATGTTCAAACATAGTGTTCATTATCAACAAACTGTGATCTGTACAGAAGTCCAATAACAGAACACCACTCAGGATCAAATCAGGCAAACCATCTGTCCTTTCATGCCCCTTCAGTTCTCACTGTCATTACCCATGTGAGCATTGAAATCTCCCAGTAGGATCGCAGAGTCACCAAATGGAGCACCCTTGAGCACCCCACCCAGCAACTCCAAGAAGGCTGATTACTCTGAACTATTGCTTTGCACATATGTTTTGCATAAACAACAGTTAGAACCCATTCCCAGACATGAAGATGCAGCAAAACCACCCTGTCATCCACTGACCAAAATCCCAATGTACGGGAAGCAAGCTGAGGGAAAACAAAAATAACCACGCCTTCTTGCTGCCTCTGACCAAGGACCTGGCCACAAGAAGGATTTGTATGGAGATAAATATGTTGCAAAATGTGAGAGCTTGTAGAATAAAAAGTGAGAATGTGTAGAAAAAATTTGAACTCACAAATGGGATATTGCACAGTGGCAGGAATGACCAGCAGTACACACTGAACAGTACAAAAAAATTAGTGGCAGTTAGTACAGTATTGCACATTTTTTTCCTAATATAAATACCAATAAAGTGAAGTGACCAGTGCAGATTGTACAGTGTAGTTGTGAAGCTGCAGGGTAGCTTCTGAGTGCATGCTGTGGAGTGTGTTGTGTGTGTTTAAGTGTTGTGGTTGAGGTGTCGTATGGCTTGATGGTAGAAACTGTTTTTAAGTCTTGTAGTCCGGGCAGACAGACTGTAACGTCTGCCAGATGGTAACAAGGATAAGTGTTATTAGGCTATATTGGCATGTTGGCTGTCTTCTTCCTGACTATCTCCCTGATAGTTTTAATGAGGCCAAACTAATCACATTCAGCATGCTGATCTTCTGTGCTGTGTGGGTGGCTTTTGTTCCTGTTTATATAAGCTTACCGGGAAATTATGCAGATGCAGTGAAGGTATTTGCCATCCTGGCCTCGAGCTTTGGTCTTTTGATCACACTGTTTGGACCTAAATGTTACATCATCCTGCTGAAACCAGAATTGAACACATAAAAGGCTATAATGGGTCATGGCGCTGAATTGTAAACATTTTTCCACATAAATTAAAATACATGCATGAAAATAAATACATTTAAATTATTAGATCATGAATATATAAACAATTCGATTCATTTAATACTCATATTGCTCAGTCTTTTATTTCTTGCTTTTCTGAATCTGATATGTATTCAAAATATATTGACCAGGGTTTATAATACTCTTACACTCCATAACCAAGCATGTGAATTTGAAAGTATCAACAACAGAAATAGTTGATACAAAGAAGATTTAATCCATTTTTCACATTGAACTTTCACATGAATTTTATGCAAGATTGTTAGCGTTTTAACAAGTTTTAAATACAAGAATGTTTTATTTTTGAGCAATAATTTTGGATTATAAGCAGGGGTGCCTTTTATATTAAAAGGCACTGTTTTTGTCCGAACCACTTTTCCGAGAATACGCGCTTCTTTTGCGGTTCGGACTCCTTCTGACAGTTCTTTGGAGGTGGAGGAACACCAAAGTAATTGCTTAAAGGAGCTTGCTTAAAGGAGCTTGCTTCTTCGACATCTTGAAGAGTTCTAAACAAATGTCTGTCCTCCTCCAGAAAATCTTATGTAAGCAAACACGCGTTGCTACTTCTTATCTGGTGCACGTATTTTATTTTGAAAGCGCATGTGCACCTGCAGACCACTTATGTGCAGCCCTGATTTTAAGCAATCAAGACATAAGACTTTATTCCTTAGATGAACCTTGGCTAGATGTAGAACAAGCACTTTGCAATAATCTAGAGATTTCAGACCTACCATTTATCAGCTCAAACATCCAACGACATGAATGCTTCAAAAGTGTCAGCATCAGCTCTTCTCTGACAGCATGGTGGGAGTTTCTAAAATTGACGGAGTCTTCATTAATCCCATGCACCTATCTGGAACAACCCTGACATATTACAAAATAATATGATAAACTTTCCAGATTGGAGTGGTAAAGGAATCAAATACTTAGAACATATATTAGAAGGAACAGAATTTATTCCATTTGACAGACTGGTTACACAATATGGGATCAACAAGAAAAGATTTTTAGAATATCAACAAATTAAATCCATAGTAAAAAAGAAATTTAAACCGGGTCAAGTTGAACTACAAACACCACCAAGTGTGGTTCAGTTTCTTACTCTTAAAACCCCAAAATTACTTTCCAAAATATACAGAATGCTTTCTAAAATGGATGAATCAATATCACTTCCTATTGCAAAATGGGAAGCAGATTTATCAGTTAACTTAGACCAAAACTTCTGGTCTCAGATATGCTTAAAAACCTTTCATTAAATTAGAAATCCCAGTCTTCAATTAATTCAATACAAAATACTACATAGAGTACACTATACAGGTCATCGGATGTTCAAGATGGGCTTTATGTCTACCAACAACTGCTCACACTGCCAAACCAATTCACCGGACAATTATATCCACACTCTTTGGTTCTGTCCACCAGTTCAGAAGTTTTGGCGCGAGATATATGAAGACTTATCGAAGTGTCTGAAATGCAACATTCCAACTTCCCCTTTAGTGTGTTTGTTGGGCAGCTTAGATAATGTCACTACAGAAAAGAATATAGCCCATATGGTTTTCACTGCCCTATGCATAGCCAAGAAAACAGTCCTCGTGAACTGAATAAAAATAATCTTAATTCTAACCAATATAGAAATTATCTATTAGATTACATTAGTCTTGATACAGCCTCTGCCACCACATCATCATTTCTCTGTGGTGGGGTCGGGTGGGCTGTCCTGGGCTCTGTGGCACTGCTGAACTGGGCCCCGGTCCGGATGGGTGTGGGCCCCCTTTCCCTGGCGGGTTGCAGAGTATGGGGGTGCCTACAGGGGTCAGCGGGGGAGCTGGCCTCAGGGAGGGGTAACTTGCCCCTCCCTTCATTCCCTCCCCATCTCCAGCTGCCTCCCTCTTTCCGCTCCACCACAATCACCCACACATGCAAGGCCTTGGGGTAAAGGTGTGTACAGTGTCTCTTTATGTCTGTCTCCACGTTGGGTGAGTGTTGAGTAATTACATATGAGAGCATGAGGGTGGGAATGGATGTCTGTATCTGTGTGTGCCTGTATGTCTGTGTCCATATGTCAGGTTGGGTATCAGACGCCACCTCTCTAGGGACATCTCAGGCCCTTCAAGGTATGGAGGCCTATCTCCCCCACCACTTCCCCTGCCATTGGCAGACGCCCTCAGACATCGGTGCGTTGGTGGTTCTTTGTGTCCAGGTGTACACCAGGTGGGCGTCCAGGTACACAGTGGCTCACTCCTTGGTGGCTGCTTGTCGGGGCCTGGAGCCTGGGGTTTGCTCGGGCCTCTTCGGGGGTGGAGTGCCCTCACCCTCTCGGCCTGAGGCTCGGTCACTCTGGCACAGCTGGCTGCCGGCGGAGCTCACGGACACGTCACTGCAACCCCCCCTGGCTTCTGCTCCGCGGCTGCTGAGTGACCCCTCATCTGGGGCTCTCCTCAGCTCTTTCTGGGATAGTGGCGCGCCTGCCCCTCTGTTGGTCTTCCTTGGTCTCTTGTGTTCTGAGGGCCTCTGGATGTCTGGAGTTTTGATCTCCTCCATACCTGCTTCATGCCCTGGAGGACGGGGCTGTGGCTCCCCACACCCTCTAGCAGATCATTACATGAAGGAACCTTTTAAATACAAGCGCGCTCATGCTCACAGGTGTACACACGGGTGCTCACACACACAAACTACACCCTTTCTGGCTCCTACCTCAAAGCACACTGTGCACTGTCGATCTTACGTGCTGCACAATAATGTTTAGTATTTACTGTGATATTCCCATAGATCATCGTGATGTTGTTTATTATGTTGCTCTTTTTTTTCTTCTGCTTGTTTTCTCTTTTTTCTTTCTCAACAGGTTATCCAGGTGATTGATATATGTATTTTTTGTCTGCTTATTTTGTTTGTTTTTTGTCTTTTGCCCTTTATCCCCGTCCCTCTTCCCTGCTGTTTTTCTTTCCCTCTTTCTTTCTCCCCTTTCTTTTCCCCAGTCAAGTCTGTCCCGTATTTAGCAAGTGAAAATAAAATAAACAATAAAAGGTGAATCAAATAGACCAATACGGCAAGGCTGGGATGGTCCATTGCCTTTTAACCGGAATAAATCTACCTCCAGCAGAAACAGGCTCAGGGAGGGGCAGTCGTCTGGGGGTGAAGGGATTAAGACAGGACAAAAGATATGCTTTCACTGATGTATAACACATGGTAATCCATCTGGCACTTAACAGCACACACTATATTAGTATGTTTGTGCTGGGGGATCTGATCGTTGGGGTGGACCTGTTTTTGGTGTAGCATGTTTTGGAGTTTCAAAGCCACAGCGACACAGTGTTTTGAGAAAAAGAAACATCTCAGGTTTCTGAATCCCCTGACATATGAGGAATGACTAAAGGTTTATGCTTGGGCAGCAGTTTCTCTCCAGAATCACCTGGAGCAGTCTTTAGATGCCTGCCCACCTTTGACAAATCTCCAGCTAACCACATTTAATCAGGCCTTGATATGATGTTTTTCTGCTTCCTTGTCCAAAGACTGTGGGATGACGTTCACTCTGTGTAGCATAGCATCCTAATGACACCCAATTTGTATTCTAGTAGATGATGAGTTGTGTGAAATATTTGGATTAAAGATGCAATACCAAGAGAAGACAAACTTGGTGAGGGGTGAGAGTGGTGAGAGTGGTTCTGATGCTGATGCTTACCATTACTAACATGAAAATGCGATGCGGTTGCGTTACTATTTTTCAGCAAAAAGACAGCTGAAGTGGTCTTCAGCTTACCACACCTTACATCAGTTGCACGGAAGTAGCTACAGCTTTAAGCACCTGCGCCCCTCCCATGGATGGCATTAACTTTCTAGCGGACGATCACTTTTTGGTCTGAGAATGCTTTCTCATATGCCAGGTCCAGAGTGTTTGTACCAATCAGTATTGATGGCTGTTGAGCTGATTGGACATCAGGAACTACCAGAACAAGTGTGTCAACAGCTGTGGTGGAACCCAAGAAGTTGGGAGGGAAAGTGACGTTCATCTCCACATAACCAAGGTATGGAACAGCTTGGCCATTAGCTCCTATCTCCAGGAGATTTTTCAGTGGTTGTATCTCTTGGTAAGAAAGATAGTCATGGTGGAAGGAGTGAGAGATGGTGGTTACCTGGGAACCAGTGTCTAACAGGCAGTTGAATACAGTTCCTCCAATTGTGACCTGTGCTGTACTTCTGGTTCCAATGAGTCCTTTAGGCAGTGTGATTTTGCTTGTAACTGGGACATGGGTCAACTGCAGCCTCCGTCTGTCCCTCCACAGAGACTGCCTCTAGTTTGATGATTTGTTATTGCTGTCCCATGCCTTCTGTCTTTTTTCAAGTTTCTTTTCAGAACCAGTGTCGGGTCAGAGGGTTGGCGCATCCTGCTGACATAAGGCCATCCTCTCCACATTTAAAGCAGTAGCCTGCTCTAGGCCGGGAACTGTTTGCACTGCTACTGGGTCTCGGTCGTGCTGATCCGAGTTGAGATGGTGCTGGCTTGGAGAATTGAGATTTCTGTGAGAGAAGAGCAGCCATTTGACTCTGCAGTTTCTGTATCTGTTGCTTCAGCTCATTAATAGCCTTGGTGTCTGAATGGCCACAAGCACATGTGCTCTGAGAGTGAACAGCAGCACGAGGCTTGGATGTAGTCAGGTGCTTCTTCATGTGATTCTCCTTGGCTAGCTGTCTACTCTCCTCAGCTCGAAGTAGTAGGAGGAGCTCTGCAAAACATGGGGGATCACTCCTCAAGTTCTCCAACTGTAGTTTGTTTATGATATCGCTATCCCAGCATCCTTGACAAAACTGCTTGAGTAAATGTTTGTTGAAGTCTGAAGACAAGATACCACCTCTTTTCATCACAGTGTTTAGTGTGAGTTGTAAACGTTGCAAAAAAGCAGACGGTTTCTCACCTGGATCCTGTAATGTATTCAGGAATTAAGCAAACAAGTCCTCTCCATCTTGTATGGTGGCAAAAGCAGAATCCAACACTTCCAAATAGATGGATGGAATTGTGTTTGAGCCCAGCCCTTTTACAACATCTGCTGCCAGAGGTAGCAAACTTTCAAGGATGCGATGAGTGATCTGTAGAGGTGCTAAATTTGGATCTGCTAACAGCAGTTCAATGTGAGACCTCCAGGTCTCATAATTGGTTTCGTTGGCTGGTTTGGGAATCTTACCAGAGAAAGGACGAAGTCTGAATGCAGGTACGGTGTCTGTTTTTACAACATGCCCCACCACTACTTTTTGTATTTCTGGGGGGATAATTTCAGTCTGTCTGCAGGCTCTAAAATTTGGACTGAGGCTCCCTCTTCTAAGTCACTGTCTTGTTCCATTCCTTCCAGATGCTCACTGATTTGTCCCATCATTTCCTTCAGAATATGTGCAAAATCCCTGCCACTGCGGTGTGCAAGTTGCTTGAGCTCGCCGAGGTAAACTGCAGGGGTCTGGACTCCCGCTGTGGCTGTTCATTCCGTGGCAAGCAATTTTACACAATAAGTCAAAGCAGAGTAATTCTTTGACTGATGAGTATACGGGAAAATGGATTGAGAGCAGTTAACGCAGAACTATCAATGTATTCAACGATCAGATTTTTGTAAAACATGCTATTTAAGTCATCCACGAAAATAACCTTTTTTATACGAACGTATTGTTTCAAACAATCAAGAATTTCCTCATCTTTCTCAGTGTTTGTGGCATCAGAAACAATGACAGAATGTGCAACATTGACCCCACTTTCCTCAATAAACGTCATGTTTTTTTTGTTTTGTTTTTTCGCGGACCTCAAAACCACAGAAAATACCAAATATTCAATTAAATCAAATAACACAAAAAACACTCATTCACACATCAGGCTCATAGCTGGCTCACCATGTGTAACGCAAAGTTATTTAAGGGCTAGTTTTATTGCAGTGGGTGAGTTTACTGACTGACGCGCAGAAGAAATAGTTCTTTATGGAGCGTAGATGGTGTGAATGATGAGACCAGAGACTACAAATTCTTGTTTAGGAAAAACCCAAAATATATTGAATAAATGGGGGAAAGGGCAATTGGAACAAAATGATAAATACAAAACACAACATAAATAAATGCCCACAATTAATTAATAAATTAATGCTGTGATTCTCTGTGCAAGAGTCCTTTTGTTAAGAGTCCCTTTGGTCCTTTTTTAAAGTTCACTTTTAAGGAATTCCTCCTTAGGGTCCAGCTTCATGTATTGGGGAAAAAATATGTCTGTAATCCAAAGACGGCAAAGTGGGTGAAAAGAGGGGAAAAGAATGGTCCTACCGGCTCGCCACTTCAATATGAAGAAGATCAATTCAGTATGAAAGAAAACCTGACCTGTAGGCCAGAAAAATGTCCATTAGCTCATCAAGTTCAATTCAGTTTACCAGTAAACAAATACATTTTCTGCAATTCTATGCAACAATGAACAATCATCATCATCATCATCAGTCACAAATGTACAACAGTTAAATTATTAATCATCTTGGCTATGTAGCTTAATCCATACATTCCAGTAACGTTCACTACAAACAAATACAAAAACAACAATTAAGAAGCATAGCCAAATGCAAGGCAACACATAACAATAATCAGTCAATTGCACTTTGTTTCAAAGAAAGCCCATTTAAGTGCTTAAATCAGGGGTGTCAAACTCAAATACACAGTGGGACAAAATTCAAAACTGGAACAAAGTCGCGGGCTAACATTAATATTTATTGAAATATATTTATTCCTCCAGATATAAGAATGAATCTTTTCTTATGGACTCAAACAAGTTTTGCTGCAAAACTGAATATGGAACAAGCAAAGCTTAATACTAAACAATATATATATTAGCTGTATAATACCAGTAGGCCAGCTCTAATAGTAATTTGGTATGGCTTCGCGGGCCAAATGTAATTAGGCTGCGGGCCAAATTTGGCCCACGGGCCAGAGTTTGACACCTATGGCTTAAATAAAAGTGTTCAAAAACAGCAGTTTTCGAACTGTTCTACTCGCGGTGGGAACGCCGCTGAACAAAGTCTTTTTTTTTTTTCATCACGGAAACGATCGACTCGTTACTGACAACTAAAAGGCTGTTTTTGGTAGATGTTAAAGACACTTACCGCTGAGGTGATACGATTTTATAGACGAATTGAGGGGAGAAAACGCTTTGTTTTCCAACGCCCTTCTAAACGCCATAAGCTTATAGCCACAGCAGGAGTCGAACCCGGAAGTATCCTTCCACAGCCGGTTTTCATACTTGCCCCGACGTGGAAGGAGCAAATCAGGAGAGGGACCTCAAATCAGCTGACGTGGGTCATGTGACAGTGCGTAGTTGATATGGGTTACACTTCCTCTCATCTCATGGTACACAAGTGCACACAGAATCTTATCAGACCTAAGAAAGATAAGATATTTTACAAATGATTATATATTTCTAAGCGTAAATGATTATATGTTCCTAAGCACAGATGACAATATAAAAAAATATCAATCCTGACCCAGTTGCTAGTGGCCGTGGAGTCGCAGTGTAGAGTTAGTACAGGAGAGGGCTCAGTACACACCCCTGTGGAGCACCAGTGTTCATTATGATGGGGGATGAGGTGATGCTGCCCAGTCTGACCACTTGGCATCTGTCAGACAGGAAGTTAAGGATCCAGCTGCAGAGAGGGTCCTCAATCCTAGATCCTGCAGTTTCCTGTCCAGCTTCGCAGGAACGATGGTATTGAATGCTGAGCTGTAGTCTACAAACAGCATTCTCACATACATGTCTCTCTTCTCCAGGTGCGAGAGGGCAGTATGTAGTGTCAGGGCTATGGTATCATCAGTGGATCTGCTGTGGTGGTATGCAAATTGTAGAGGGTTGGGTAGTGCAGAGCAGATGAAGTCCCTGACCAGCCTCTCAAAGCATTTGCTCATGAGGAGATGGTGGAGGATTTTGGTATAGGGACGATGGTGGCCGTTTTGAAGCACGCTGGGACTACAGACAGAGAGGCGGAAACTTGACTTGAGGACGAGGCCGGGGATTCCGTCCGGACCAGTAGCTTTGCGTGCGTTCACCTTCCTGAAGCATTTCCGCACATCCTCCTTTTTCTGATAAATCCACAGACTGAGTCTGTGTACTCGTCAATGTCGTCAGCAGCCATTGTTCTCCAGAGACTGCACATTAGCCAGTAATAAACTGGGGAGTGGTGGTCTGCTAGTGTGCTGTCTCAGTTGAACCAGAACGCCAGATCTTCTCCCTCTGCATCGACATTTGCAGCCTCCAGGGGCCCAGAACAAAGGCATCTCAGGTGAGATGAGTGGTTGGTCTGCAAACAGAGGGTCCATGTTGCAAATCTTGAACTTCAGAAAACGATGAGAAAGTCCATCTCTTATGTCCAGTAAGGTTTGTCGGCCGTACATAAGGAGACATGTGCTACTCATGAAGAAATAAAGGAAAAGTCAAATTAAACACAGAAATCAGCTGTTGCTTTTGGGGAGCTCACAAAGAGGCTCCCATGCTCGGAGCCATCTTGTGGATCCCACATTGGGATCCCACATTTGTTTTATCTTTTATTGCACACAGTTATGCATTGTAGAGTAGTTTTGGAAGCAGTCTGTAACACTCTGATATTACACTGATACTAACAGACAGGAGGAATGTGACCTGGGCCATAAATCAGGTGTTATGAAATGCACTCTTCCCCCCTTCTCTAACTCAGCAGACCTGACTGGAGGACAACCATTGTCATGGTAATGGGAGTGTTGCCTGAAAAAGGGTCATCTCTATATAAGGAGATACCCAGGAGCAGTAACGTGAGCTGATATTAAACCTAAGGCCATCCTCAACCCTAAATTGTTTCAACCCATCATGTTAACATTCTGTTTCTGTGACTCACAGTAAAACTGTATATTCGGTCCCCTGAGCGTGCAGAGAGACAAGGCACCTTCTGTCTCTGAGCCAGAGAGACAGAGGTCCATGGTGCCATGTAAAACTAATTTGAAATTCTAACCATTTGATAAGCACTTTGTGAGCACTTATAATTTGAGCCTATTTGTCTTCTCTCATGAAAAAACCCAACAGTCCCCAAACCTACACTGTAAACCTGAACAAGTTGACTGAACTCAAAACTTTTGTGGAAACTGATTACCTCAAAAGATTTAAGTACACAAACTCATCTCTTCTAAGTATGGGGGTACTCAAAATTTGTATTTATTGTTAACCTAAAATTTTAAAATTATATTTTATATTTTATTAATTGAGCTTTACTCAAAGACTGTATATTTTAATTTCAATATTTTCGTGTTTCTTGTAGTTTATTATTTTGATGCAACACAATGCAATTATATTACAACCTAAACTCGAATTATATGATTATTAATTAAAAGATATTTATGTTTCAATGTTTGAGTGTAGACTACTAAAAAAAAAAAAGTACGGAAATTCAGTTACTTTGCATTTTGTTTATTTAACATTTTTTCATGAAAATTTAAAAACATCACAAATGTTTTTATAAAACCACTAACATGGACATGGGCACCATAAAGTGAGCATTATAAATTCAGTGTAGAACATTTATCTTTTTATAAAATCACAAAGGACGACATCAGTCCTAATTGCAACTTTCTCACAATACACAAAAATGCAAAACAAAAAGTCAAATACTAATCACTTTTTGTTAAAAATAGAAATAAAAACAATTTTTTAAAATGGGTACAAAGACAATCAGCTTCCAAATAACCAGATAAGGCAGTCAAGTATAGGAAAATTAGGTAAACTGATGGTTAAATCCACCCAAAGCCTTTAAGTACTTTAAATAAAGTGCTTCAAACAAAGTGCTCAGTAACAGAGTGCATGTCCTAACAAACTTTGCCTTATATTCCTTAAGAGCATGTAGGCAGGGGTTTCAGGGGTTTGCCGTCATCAAACCCCATGAAGATATTTTGGACAAAGGTAAATGTGTGAACGAGCTTCCTGGGGTAGTCTAAATGCAGAGCATAGATCAAGCCAAACAATAAAGCAAATGCATCTGCAAATCTGGGAATATCACACATCACCTAGTCGCCTTTCACCACAACAGCCATGCTTGAGGAAGTAAAATGGACTGGACTGGGAAGCGGTAACCACAGTGAGAAGGGCAACTGGAGTGTCAATTAGGGTCGACTCATCCAATGCGTCCGCCTGGAATAGACGCAGTATCAATGGTAAATGGCCTGTATTTGTATAGCGCTTTACACATTCAGTCATCCACCCATTCACACACACATTCACACACTGGTGATGACAAGCTACATTGTAGCCACAGCCACCCTGGGGCGCACTGACAGAGGCGAGGCTGCCGGACACTGCGGCCAGCGGGCACTCTGACCACCACCAGTATGCAACGGGTGAAGTTTCTTGCCCTAGGACACAAAGACCGAAACTGTCGGAGCCAGGGTTTGAACTGGCAACCTTCCAATTACAAGACAAACTGCCAACTCTTGAGCCACGATCGCCCCAATTAAATAAGTAAGGTTGGTTTGAGAGAATGAGACAAGCATGACCTGTAATCTAGCAAAACATTCAGCAGTGTAGTGGGTTACTTTGTAACGAGTTAGGGTACTCTACTTTTTTGAAAAATGTACATTAACTAAAGCTAAAGTGTTAGCTTCTTGCACTACATAACTTGTATATTTGTTATTTTTCTAAAAAAAAGTAATTTTTTATTTCATGACTTTATCTCAAAAAGAAACTAAATCTTGACTTCAGCTTGGTTTTTGGGCCACCTGCAGCATAGCCGAAGTGCTGTGATACGCCTGTGCCCTGCTCCTGACCCTGTGTGTGTGTGTGAGGGTTTTCTAAAGAGAGGGTATTTTGCTTGTACAATTTGGTAGCTGCTAGGGTATTAAATTGTATTTAAAAAATCCATGGCATTTTATCTCACTGGCAGAATTTAAGTGATGCAAAAATACATTTACATTACATGTCTTAAAGAATTCTGGGTCCTCCTCCCGCAGGTATACAGGAAGGGCACAAAGTACTGCAGTGCGTTTCACGTTGATATCAGGCGCCTCCTAAAAAGGGAAAAGAAAAGTTCATTTAACGCAAAGTCTTCAGGTGTCATTCTTTGGGGAGAATACATGTTTATGAAACTGAATGACATCAGACTCTACTAAATTTTGGAGACATTTCTTTTAAGATACAACCTTTCTGTCTCTTGTGACAAAGTCTGTTTCTTAATCATTTGACAAAAACCCTGCACAGTATTTTAAAATAGTGTTCTCCAGATCAGAGCTGTAATCTATATAGAACATGGGGTTCAAAGCAAGGAAAAACTGAGTGTTTATCAGTGAAACTTTTAATTTGTGTTAATTTTATCATTATCAATATATGAAATCTGCACCTTAAGGGACTTAATGAATGGTTTCTTCTAAAAATTAGAAATGATTGAGTCATTTCACATCATATGAAAATATTAATTTTTAATACAAATTTGGCCCTACAAAAATGGAAACTCAGTAACAAAGATAATGGAGATTCTCTAAACACGAGCAAATATCACAGTAAGATTGTTGATTGGGATTTACACATTGGGTGTATCCTCAGTGATTTGGTACAATTGTACAACATTATTTTATAAGAACTGAACAACTGATGAAACAACTTACTTATGTGACCACATATGAAGTGTTATAACTTACCACAAAAGGTGAACTGTGCCACTGACCCTTGGTAGATCTGCACATGATAAAAAAAAAGCATTATAAATACTAACACAGCTATTAATAATTACACTGGCGGGGTACATTTAAGATGTTAATGTCACAAAATAAAATAGACTGGTAGAAAGAAGTACAAGGTAATGGTAATGGGGGATGCCATGAAAATATATCTTTTCAACATGATTCAGTGTGACAAAGCAGGGGCACGATTTAAAAAAAAAAAAAAACAGGTCTTTTAACCTAAAAATGTTTTAATGGCCATGAAGAAAGGACTCAATAGATCTTTCAACTCACCTGTGTCTACTGTCTCCACCTGAAATTAATTGCAGTCTGAATTTTTTTTTCTTCTGTCTTTTTGTCTTCGGTCTTCAGCCTTGGAAGAAAAAATAAAAATATTGAAAACCTTATCAGCACACTAAATATACAACACCTTGCTATATTTCAATTGTTTTAGATAGAAGTTGCCACTGCTAGCTAAGTCACTTTTGAACGATGCTAATGAGAAGAAAAAAAAAACCTGCCGAACAATGACGCTGTTGCCAGCCTCATTGTTGCCAACGCAACTTTCTTACGTTGGCAAGGGGTCGTTAAAATATCACTGAGACTCTTTCTTTATGTGTGATTCTTATTAAAACTGTGTTTTAATCGGTTAAAACTGTAAAACTAACGACATCATCGGTTTGAAAAAGAGTACGAACAACAGCGAACAACTATTCACTACCTGGGTCTGTGCTTTTTAACACAACAGCGCATTCGAAAACAAGTTATTGGCTGCAACATATTAATATACTTGCTTTTTTACGGAAAAAATAAACATAATGAAGGTTCCGTTTTACTTACAAGTTTCTCCAAATGTGCTCTCCAGTCGCTCGAGAAGGGCAGCCATATTGAACAGAATTTTCTGTCAACGTCGTTCAGGTTAGAGAGAAAACGTCATGACGTAGTTGACGTACACATGCGGAGCTCGAAAAAAAACAACATTTGCTCAAAAATCATAATTAAGAAAGCAGTATTTACTCTTAACTTCTAAGCCATGTACAATTATAACTGTTTGAATCGTTAACAGAACAGAAAAGTTTTAAGTTGTTTCAACTTTGTGAGGAATTTCAATTGTTATATCCACAAACTTTATAAGTCAGGTAGACTGTTGGGGTTTACAGTGTAGGATCATGACACTGAGGCTCCCTGTGCTCTGTGGTTGTGAATCAAGCACACAGGACAGTGGGGAAGGACCTCTCGGTCTGCGGCTTTCTCATTGGCTGACCTCAGCTTCCATTCCCTCCACATGGAGGGATGTGGATTCTGTGCACTGGTTCATCATGGTGATGACAGAGGTGAGTGTAAAAACAAAGTGCTTGGCACACTTTGCAAACCTAGGCAGTGATGGCATGTTCTTTTTGAGCAGGGGTGTCGAACTCCAGGCTTTGAGGGCCAGTGTCCTGCCAGTAGTGATGTGCGACACCACTGATTTCCTTTCCGATCTGATACCAAGTAAAATTCAGGGTGGTATAGACGATACTGATCCGATACCGATACTGTGTACAAAAACGTAATGTTTTGTTGTATTTCATAATACAATATATAATTGTATTATGTAATTGTAAAAATAATACAATAATAGAGGTTCATAATGACTGGAGGACATCAGACTACTTGTTCTTATTGCTTAATAATGCAGAATTATCATATAGAAATAAAAAACCTGAAGTTGTGTGCTATTTAAGCATGTTGCCTGCCTGCAGCACTAAAGGACTCCGCGAGAGACATCTGTCTCGCCCTAGCAGCACCTGTCCCTCTCCTTTTCTTCAGTTCACCTGAACATACGCTCGTCATATTCTGTGATATGATTTACTCTGAGGTGTTTGATGAGGTTAGTGGTGTTGCCACAACACCTCACTGTCTTGCCTGTTGTCTTGGCTGTTTGTGGAGGTAAAATACGTCTACACATAACGCCGTTAATGCTCAGCCATTGTTGTGAGTGCGCACGCCAGGAGCTGCGACACATTTATACAGCCATATTTTGCATATGACTATGAAAGGCGTAAGAGGAAGTAGTTCCTTCCAATTTAGACGATCCGAATGATATAGTTTCTTTCCACTGTGTTCCTGTTAATAATAAACTACAAATTTACCCCAAAGTACTAAAATGTCAATATTTTAATATAAGAATCGATTCTGGAACATAAATTACTGGTATCGGAAGAATTGATATTTCAATATCGATCCGCACACCACTACCTGTCAGTTTTTGATCTCACCCTAGGTCAGACCTTCCCAAAGTGTTGGGCCCGCCCCCTAGGGGGGGGGGGGCGCAGAGCCATTGCAGGGGGGCGCAGCATGAAAAGGAAAAAAAGAAAAAACAATGCTTGGACACTGCTAGCACGGGGCGCCTACACAAACGCAAAGCAGGAGATGAAGCATAGCTGAATATGTTTCCAAACCAACTTCATTCTAAGCCAAAGACTAGAAAATATGGTGAAGCATATCTTCCCTTTGGGTTCACCTGCACAAGTGCCAAGGTAGGTCTCCCCTGCAGAATTGGTTTTCCCTTCGTCGGGCGCACGCGCTGGGCTCTTCATATCACGGACAAACAGTATTCCACATTCTTGATTTTTATTTCACAAACACTTGTTGTAATCACTAACTACTCCTGACATTTTGGAGATGTTAGCTCTTTATACAGTAAAGTTACAGTGGGATACAAATAATATCAGGCCTATCCTGCCACAACTTGTTCCCCCTGTCTAAATCACAGACAAACAGTATCCCACAGCTGTTTATGTTTTTAAACCCATTTTGCACAGAGAGGATTTTTTTTTGAAAAATTTATTGATAGCAATGTTGAATATTATTACACAGGAAAAAAACAACTACATTTAAAATAATTACACCATGACGCCTCTGCCTTTCTAAATAGAGGGACAGTAACTGCGTGTGTATATGTAAGCGTGTAAAACCTGAAGATAGAGACAAAATACTGTTAATCTTACTATCTGCCATTCTGCTATTCATCTCATGTAAGCAATAACGTGGCGCACAGCTGACGTAAAAAAAGGCACATACCTTTGACATTGCATAACAAACTCTGTATTCCTCGTCCACACGTAAATGCAAAAAAAGGAGTTTTAAAAAATCTCAGTTTTCGGTGATTCAAAACGCCGTTTACATGTGGACGAAACAGCTGCGTTTTCAAAATCACCCGTGTATGTGCGGATGTAGCGTAAAAGAGTTAGTAGTTTATTTTCTTACTACCTGCAGATTACTTGTATTTGCTTAATTGTTTACTAAATGTTTGAGGTGTGAAATAAACCGCAATTGAGCAAAATATGGACGTGTGTGGTTGGAGGATGTGTTTGCAAGTGCGTGTGCGCGCGCACGAGGGGGGGGGGGCACGAACATTTTTCTGTAAAACAAAGGGGGGCCCAGCGAAAAAAGTTTGGGAACCACTGCTCTAGGTCAACACACCTGAATCACATGATTAGTTCACATATAATTTCTATGGATATTTCACCTAATCATCAGACTTATTGGGAGTCTTTCATTTTGCATCAATGAATACAGTTTATTACATAAAAATTACAACAGGTACTTCTAGGTAATCATTACACTTTTGAAGTATTCTTGGTATTAAAAAGAAACAAGAAGTCATGCATTTTGCAGCTCTAATTCCTGCTTACTACACAAATTACTACAAGTTTTTTTCTGGTATAATCATACTTCTTGAAGTTTGCATTAATAGGTTATTAATACAAACTTCTTGGGATCTTTCTACATATTTCTGTGAATTCAATTCATTATGTTTATGTTTTTTTCCCACATGTAGTTTTTCACTCTGAATCATAATGTTTTCCATACAATGTCACGACCCATTAAAGCTTTTCTTGTGTTCAGTTCTGGTCTTATCAGGATTATGTAACATTTGGGTCCAAATAGTGCAACTAACAGGCCAAAACTTGAGGCCAGGATGGCAAATGCCTCCACCGCATCTGCATGGTTTCCTGGTGAGCTGATATAAGCAGGAACAAAGGCCACCCACACAGCACAGAAGATCAGCATGCTGAATGTGATGAGCTTGGCCTCATTAAAACTATCAGGGAGATTCCTCACCAGGAATGCAATTAGAAAACTGAGGAAAGCTAGCACACCAATATAGCCCAATAACACTGAAAAACAAACAGTGGAACCAACAGCACATTCATAAACAATCTTGTTATTGTGATATTGAGTGTTTTTATGTGGAGTTGGAGAGAAAGAGAAAAGCCACGTAGTGCAGATGGCTGCCTGAATAGATGTGAAAACCAAAACTGTTCCTCTCTGCTGCATAGGACCAAACCACTTAAGAATTGCTCCCGCTCCTGGCTTGGAGGCTTTGAACACAGCCAGAACAACCATGGTTTTTACCAGGATGCATGAGACACACAGCACAAAGCTGATCCCAAATGCTGCATGCCTGAGTTGGCATGTCCACATCCTGGGTCGTCCAATGAACAGCAGTGAACACAGGAAACACAACTTGAGTGACAGCAATAGCTGGAAACTAAGTTCTGAATTATTGGCACGTATTATAGGTGTTTTGCGATGATAGATAAAGATCCCTAGAACAACAGCACATATGAATGTGCCCAGTAAGGAGGTTGCTGTCAAACAAATACCCAGAGGGTCGTGATAGGAGAGAAACTCTGTCTTCTTTGGAACACAGTGGTCACGTTGGGAGTTTGACCAAAAATCCTCTGGACAACTGGTGCACCCCAAGGAGTCTGATACAAAAGAGGGCAGATAGTGAAACACTTAAACACATATTTAATATAAATCAATTAAAAATGCTGTGCTGAAAGATAAACACCTACTGCTCTTATTAGTGACTGTTCCCTCAGAACAAGGGATGCAGTCAAAGCAGCATTCAGGTTCCCCCTTCCTTCTCACCATGTGGGTACCAAGAGGACAGATATCACTACATACTGATCGAGGTGGCTACAAGAAGAAATTAAAAATGATCTGCCTGAATGACATATAACATACATGTAATAAGATATAAATGTCTGAAAAAACATATATAACCTTTTTGGATTTAAAGTTCCAGAAGATTTTGTCGTCATCAAGTATGAGTTCTTCACCTTTGAAAGCTGATCTCTTAACCTCACCCACATTCTGAACTTTAGTGCTTCCATCTGGGAGCCACAACCAGTTCATCACATCATAAATTGGCAATGCATCACCACTCTCATCAAATGACACTTGATCACCAAATGGTGTGGTGAAGTTCATCCTTTCCAAGTAATAAACAAGCTGTTTAAAAAGAATGTGTTTTATCTAACTTGCAAATAATTACAGAGCAATTGACGTAGATTGAGTGTAACCTGATATCACACCTGCCATGGCTTCAGTGACTGCAATGTGGCACAGCTGTGTTCACTGAAAGGCCCTTTTCCTGGCTTGCAATGCAACATATTGTCAAGAGAATGTGCAAAAGCATAAACAGCTTTGTATACATTGTATTCAGACCGGAGGTTGGAAATGTCCAAAAATTCATTGTCTTTATTTTCAAGTTCTTCCTGTCCAGTGCATAGTGGACCTCCACCTTCCACCCAGCCTGGTGGAGCTGGAGCAAATCTACACTGAAATGTGAATTCCCAAAACTGATTCACCTGAAATATATGATTGAAATATGTTTGTTAGACATAAAGAAAATATGCAATTCTTGCATATACTACAGTAAATGGTTCAACTTTTACCATGCTATTCCCATAGCTATTGTTGTGATATAGGTCAGGACGTATTTGTAACAGGAACTCCCTGAACCCTGGAATTTCTCCTCGGCGAATAGCAATGCCCAGTGTACCACCCAGGTATGGCATAAGCTGAGGGGTTTGGAGTACAGTAGCTGATGTCCAGGCTTCACTTGCCATCCACTGTAGGCCTGTCACATTTTGCCTTACTACCTGTGCATTGTATTAAATCAAAAGTTTACAGTGATACTGAAATTTAAAAAAATAATATCATCATGAAATTCTACTAGTTTCTGGTCTGCCAAAATAATTCAATGTGATTAGTTTTCTATACACATTCACATAAATATGAAAGATACGTATTACACTTAGTGATCTTTTAAATTAGTAATAATTAAATTGTTTTAAAGCCAGACCTCTTCCATAAGCTTCATCATCCGACTCTCATGTGCAAAGACAATGACAACTCGAGCTGTGGATTTTTTCATCATGTTCACAATCCTCCTGACTTCATCTGTGCTTTTGTCCCAAGGTAAAACTTCAACGTAAGCAAGGCAAATTTCACCAGACAGACTCAGCTCAGATTGTAAGGCTCTTGCTGCATGAAATCCATAATCATCATCACTGACCAGCAGGCCTGCCCAAGTCCAGCCAAAATGTTTTAGAATGTGAATCATAGCACGTACCTAAGTGAATACAGATTAAAACAGAGGTGCATAGACTAGAAAAATCTTTCTTTAGCATTTCTTTTCATCAGCTTTACAGCACATCATTATGTATTCTGTTGGAAAACAGGTATTCATCAGACATATCCTTAAAAACACTAGTTCTTTATTTTTCATTTCTTTAATTTTGGTGACGTTTACCTGGAAAGCATCACTTGGGATCGTCCTAAAGAAGGATGGATACTTTTGACGGCCACTCAGGCAGGAACATGTGGCAAAATAACTCACCTGTGAAAAATACAGACTGTATATTGTATATTATTTTTGACATTAAATTTACAATTAAGTTAATATAAACAAAAATAACATGCTATGGTTAAACTGAAAACTTACCATAGGTACTCTGTACAAACCTAAGACGCTGGAGATGGCAATAGAAGGTGTAGAGGAAGAATCACCAACAATCCCTATGACGGGAGGATTTCCAACACATGTATCATCCAATATAATTTTTTCCTCTTGGCCGCTGACTAATGACAATGCTGCACGAAATGCAATTCCAAGTTCAACGCAGTTATCATAAAAAGTGTATCCCAGAGTCACATTTGGTAACAGGTTGGAATTTCTGTTGATTTCATCAATAGCAAAAAGCATGGTTTGTGCAAGCCTAAATCCTAGTTCATAAAACCTAAAAAGAAGAAAAAAGAGAAAGATAATTATTGAATAATACAGTAATACAGCAGAATACTTGGAAAACTTATTGCAAAACTAACAAAAAAAAATTACAGAAAATTAATGACAACAATTAAAGATATATTTTAATAAAAAAAAATAACAACAGATGCTTAAAAATCTATATACTATATTCCTTAAAAATTAAACATGATCCCTGGAAATATATGGCAAAGCTAGTAGTTACTAAACGAATAGCAACAATTAAACTGATGCTTTGATAATCTGTTAAACGTACCCATGGCATGTAGGCTGTTGTGGCTTTGAGGTAAAAGACAGATCAGGAACGCTTCTAAAAAAGTGAATTGGAAACAGTCCACCCAGAACAACATCCCCACTCTTATGCATGCCATTTAGATAAAATTGTCCTTGTAACTGACAGAAGGGAAATACATGAGATGATACAGCATAAGAAAAGTAGAAATACAGCAAAATGATCAAGAGCAAATTGGTTTGTAATAATGAGCACATGACAGCTTTCTGATTTTCTGAGCCTAGTCATTATGTTTCATTGTTTTACTAATCCCTTTTATTGAAATGTTGTGTCACTTAATCTTGCACTCCACCCATTAGGGAAAAAGAATAAGAAGGGGGCAGGGCCTATAATGCATTTCATATACACTGGTATATCAATATAACAGAAGAATGATTATTCTTGTGGTTTAACCACCATACAAGATGTATAAAAGGAAAAATACATATCAAAATTTAAATTCATGTACAGCAAGTTTCATCATGAATGTCTCAGAAAGGTCATGTTTAAAAATTCTATTCCCTATTTGACTTGTCTTTGACTGCAAAATTGCTATATAATCAGAATATTTTAGGGTTTTGTATTGATTTAGTTTTTTAATGCCACACTAAGTGGACTTCAGTGAGCATGTATTAAAGTATCTTTTTATTTTCTATATTACTGAAAGTATTATCTCACGAATCAAAATCAAAACACTGAATTCAGGTGTTTAATCATTTCCATGGCCACAGACATATAAAATCAAGTAAACTCAAGCAAACTCAAGAATGAATCACTTTCTAGAGCTCAGGGAATTGCAGTGTAGCACCGTGATAGGATGCATCCTATCCAACAAGCTGAGTGGTATTAAAACAAAGTTACTGTGATTGGGAATAACAGCAACTCAGCCATGAAGTGGCAGATCATGTAAAATCACAGAGTGGGGTCAGCAAGTGGACAGGAGCATAGTGGACAGAAGTTGCCAACTTTTTTGCAGAGTCAATCACTACAGAACTCCAAATTCCATGTGGCCCTCAGATTGGCTGAAGAACATTGGGTAGAGACCTTCATGGAATAGGTTTCCATGGCCAAGCAGCTAACCAACCCTTAAATTACCAACTGCAATGCAAAGCAGTGGCGTAAATTACACAGCTATTATCTGGTTCATATATAGTGCTTTTTCATTCTACCTGATTTGCTTTATGCAACTTGCCTGATTCAAACATTCACACCCATTTATACAGGATTTTTTCCCCGTGCTTTCTATTTAACATTCATTGTCCAATGGATGCATCCTTTTAAGTGTAAAGTTTGGTGGACATGAATATCACTCAAGTTGATGTTCATGTGAAGTAGATAAAGGAAGGAGATTTCAAGTCTGTCCTGCTCAAACAATCTTTCACCCTCTTTCTGTGAATACTACATGGTCTCATTTCAGGGGCACGTAAGTACTGCTGATATGAAGTAGTGAGAAATGTTTCTCATGGCTGTCTGTTTGTTTCAGCACCTACACCTACACCCCAAAAATTGCAGGTTAGTCTTGTTAGATTGTGAGATTTCCATCTGTAATGAGGGACATTTAAAAGCTGATGTGTACCGTAAACCTGTGCATAAAGATCAGTATTTAATGTTTGATTCTCATTATCCATTGGAGCATATTGGATGTCATCAGGACGCTACAACATAGAGCCAACACCATCAGCACAGACACAGCGGCCAGGGAAGCAGAAGAACATCATATAAGAAGGCCCTGAGTAAATGTTTTCCCTGCTGGACATTTGTAAAAGCTAGAAAAGCTGCCTAAAGAAAGCTCCAGCTGATCCAGGAGAGAAGGACAGCTGCTGCCTAAGTGAAAACCTGTAGTGATCCCCTATGTATCAGGAGTATCAGAACAGTTAAGACAAATTTTCTCTGAAATTTCTCTGAAAATTTGTCTCAACTTCAAATTTTGGGGTTTTTAAACTGATCTCACAGCCCAATGTTCATTCAGTGGGCTAGTTTCAGTCATTGTGCAAAGGTATTGTTTATAAGGTTTGGGAAACCTGCAGTTAACTGAAGAAGTCACTGGGATGAGTGACGAAACGTTTCTTCTACTGAAAATGCTATTTCCAGAAAAGAAACAGAATTAAGATTTACTTACCTGGATGATTGATCATGCTTCAAGACATGTGCACCTACACATGTATGGATGATGATCTTGGTGTCTCCTCAATGCTGATATTAGACACTGGGGGTTTTGCATTGTTGAGATGGGTTGAAATTTCCATCTGCTGTGCTTCCACATCCACAATTTTGTCTCCATAACTCTGAAAGTGAAGTTGCTCTTTCTGCATCTGAGGCTGTATCTCAGGTGGTTCCTGTAGTCTTCCATCTCATGTGCTGTTTCCTCATGTACCAGCTTGATGTAGTCCTAGCCAAAGAAAGAAAATTTATCTTTTCATCTAGAAGTAGTGTTTTCAATGAGAAAAATGTTTCATCACTCATCTAAGTGACTTCCTCAGACTCCACTGACTGCAGGTTTCCCCAACCTGCGGGCAGTGCAAGTAAATGTTTCCCACAATGAAAATGCTACCTCCAGATGAACAGAATCAAATTTCTGGAATTTCTTTAGCTGGATGACTGAGCTCTAAATATCCTTTCTAATGCTGTAAAGTTCTATATTTTAAAACAGTAACTTGTGGATATGGATTCTCTTTTGTGGAATAAAAAAAACTATATAAGTAAATGTTGCCTGGTTTTTTGGTGTGGTTTGTGTTTGGGTGCAGGGGAGGGGTGGAGCAGTGGGTTCAGGATGTGGTGGCAGGGGAGACTGACCTACACAGCTGATTGCCATCATCTAATCATACCTCCCTATTTGAATAGAGTGTGGGGGCCCAATGAGAGAGCGGTGTTGGGCTGAGCTAGAGTGGAGGCAACAGGAGAGCTGCAAAAGCAGAAATCATGAAAAACTATGTCAATAAACATTTACTTGTCTGGCAACACTGTGTGAATTGGGTCCTTTTGTGTCACAAGAAAAACATTCTTTCTTATCATATTATAAGAAAAAAATCTTATAATATGAAAGATTTACTGTTAAAGACAGCTAAATTTGGCCTAATTGATTTTTTAAAAAGATTTTTTTTCACCATAAACCTTTTGGGATTATTAAGAATATTCATTAATCTTTTAAAACTGAAAATAAAAATCAATCAAAATGAAATTAACTAAACGCACAAAAAACAAAGTTCTTGGCATCCATCTAATTCCCTTATAGTGTTTGCACTGGACAGGAAATGTAGTATATTTTAGACCCTCCCCCTGCTACGTCTTTTTCCCAGATGGGTGGTGTGCAAGATTAGTCAACACTTTCCAACAAAAGGGAGTGACAAGACAATAAAACCTAATTACTAGACTCAGAAAATTAGAAATCTATCATGTGGTTATTATTACGAACCATTTTGCTCATTTTGCTTTATTTCTCTTTTTCTTATGCTGTATCATCTTCTGATATCATCTCTCCCTCCTGTCAATTACAGGGACAATTTAATCTAAATGGGAATAAAAAAACTGGAGATGTCATTCTGGGTGGACTGTTTCCAGTCCACTTTTTTACAAGTGTTCCTGACCTGTCTTTTATCTCAGACCCCCAACAGCCTAAATGCCATGGGTAAGTATGACAGGGTGGGAAAAAAACAAGAAGAAAGAAGAAAATGGGGAAAATCAGTGCCAATGTCAATATGTATTTTATTACCAAAGTATACTTTGTGTATTAATACATTTGTGAAAAAAATATGTTTCTTGGCTGAAGCATCTGTTGTTGTTTTTTTAAATTAAAATATATCTTTAATTGTTGTCATTAATTTTCTGTAATTTTTTTGTTAGTTTTGCAATAAGTTTTCCAAGTATTCTGCTGTATTACTGTATTATTCAATAATTATCTCTCTCTTTTTTCTTTTTTTTAGTTTTTATGAACTAGGATTTAGACTGGCACAAACCATGGCTTTTGCTATTGATGAGATCAACAGCAACTCCAATCTGCTACCTAATGTGACTCTGGGATACACTCTTTATGATAACTGCATCAACCTTGGAATTGGATTCCGTGCAGCATTGTCTTTAGCCAGTGGTCAAGAGGAAAAAATTATATTAGATAATACATGTATTGGAAATCCTCCAGTCTTAGGGATTGTTGGTGATTCTCCCTCGGCACACTCTATTGCTATCTCAAGCATTTTAGGTTTGTACAGAGTACCTATGGTAAGTCATCTGCTTAGCAAGAAACAGTGTTGCTGGATCATTTTAATATAACTGCAATTTTAAAGCCACTTGTCAAAACCGACTTAGTTTACACAACAAAATTTAAAAATTGCAGTATTTAAGTTTTTGCATATTTCTACAATATACAGTCTGTATTTTTCACAGGTGAGTTACTTTTCCACGTGTTCCTGCCTGAGTAACCATCAAAAATATCCATCCTTCTTTAGGACGATCCCAAGTGATGTCTTCCAGGTGAAAATCTTTCAGTAATCTTTCATTATTGTGCGTCATGACTGTACTATTACACGCTATTTTATTATTGTGTGGCTTCAGTGAAGATAATGGTTATAGATTTGAAGATTTTCCTTGTCTTTGCAATAATGTTTTAATCTGTATTCACTTAGGTGCGTGCTATGATTCACATTCTAAAACATTTTGGCTGGACTTGGGCAGGTCTGCTCGTCAGTGATGATGATTATGGACTTCATGCAGCAAGATCCTTACAATCTGAGCTCAGTGTGTCTGGTGAAGGTTGCCTTGCTTACTTCGAGGTTTTACCCTGGGACAAAGACACAGATGAACTGAGGAGGATTGTGAATGTGATGAAAACCTCTACGGCTCGAGTTGTCATTGTTTTTGCACATGAGAGTGGCATGATAAACCTCATGGAAGAGGTTTGGATTTAAAACAATTTAATTTTTACTAATTACATTGTGTAAAACATGTCGTGTGTTTGTGTGAATGGGTAAAGAAAGCTAGTCACCTGGAGGTATTTTCCAAGATCAGCAACTACTTGAATGGCATGATAGTGTCCCTATTTCAGTATCACTTTATACATTTGGTATATTACAATGCACAGGTAGTGAGGCAAAATGTAACTGGCCTACAGTGGATGGCCAGTGAAGCCTGGACAGCAGCTGCTGTGCTCCAAACACCTCACCTTATGCCATACCTGGGTGGTACACTGGGTATTGCCATTCGTCATGGGGAAATACCAGGGCTCAGGGAATTCCTGTTAAAAACACGTCCCAATCTACATCACAACAATAGCTATGGGAATAGCATGGTGAGTATTTATACTTAACTATGGTATGTGCAAGAACCCTATATTATCATAATTCATATTTATAAGATCTAAATATTTCAGGTGAATCAGTTTTGGGAATTCACATTTCAGTGCAGATTTGCACCAGCTCCACCAGGCTGGCTGGAAGGTGGAGGTGCATTATGCACTGGAAAGGAAGATTTAGAAAAAGTAGACACTGAATTTTTGGACATTTCTAACCTGCGGCCTGAGTACAATGTGTATAAAGCTGTGTATGCTTTTGCACATTCGCTTGATGACATGCTCCGGTGCATGCCAGGAAGAGGGCCTTTCAGTGGACACAACTGTGCCACGTTGCAGTCACTGGAGCCATGGCAGGTGTGATATCAAATTACCCTCCATCTATGAATAAATTGTTTGCTTGTAATTACTTTCAGAGCAAAATTCACCATGTAGGATTAAATACAATGCCATATTAGTTTAATGGTAAAAAAGCTGGAAGAAGCTAAGAGGATTTTCTGTGCTCCTCTATTTCTGTACACCTGATATAAAGTAGTTTTAATGTATTTAGATCAGAATCAGAATACTCTATTAATCCCTAAGGAAATTATGTGGTTACAGTTGCTCCAAGATAAATTAAATAAATATATTAAATAGTTCAAAGTATATGAAATAGCTCTAAATAAATAAACGACTACCTCTTTTAAATGACAGAAAAACAAACCATCCTTAAGTTGTAATTATTGTATGTGTAGTTGTTTTTTTTAACTGTGTAATAACATTCAACATTGCTAGCAATACATTTTTCAAAAAATGCCTCTCTGTGCAAAATGGGTTCAAAAACATAAACAACTGTGGGATACTGTTTGTTCATGAATTGGACATGGGGAACAAATTGCAGCAGGATCAGGCTGATATTATTTGTATCCCACTGTAACTTTACTGTATAAAGAGCTAACATCTCCAAAATGTCAGGAGTAGTTCATCATTATAAGTGTTTGTGAACTAAAAATCAAGAATGTGGAATACTGTTTGTCTGTGATTTGGACAGCCCAGTGAGTGCTCCCGACGCAGGGGAAACAAATTCTGTCGGGGATACCTACCTTCACACTAGGGGTGGGTAGCGTCACTGATTTCTATAATTGATTGCATTCCGATTCGATTCCATTCAATTTTGACTGAGACAGTCAGAAATATTATAATTTTGATCATTTATCAGTACTGACACTTGTGAGACTTCATCAGAGATGTACACCAGATGCCTTCGTGTCAACGTAACTGAGGATAAAACACAGAAAAACAAGGAGGAAGGAGATTTTCCTGGCCTGGCTTTTTATATAGCAGATAACCCCCTTAAATATATTCTGGAGTAGATCAAAAACTGAAGAAAACCATGAATCAACATATGAACATTACCACATGCTGCTGAAGTGAACACGACAGTAGACTTTTGCGTAATAAGCAAGGAAATAAAGCAAAAAAAACCAAGATCTTTAGATGGGAAACTGTCCTTAAAATACACTGAGAGAGAGAGAGAGAGCTGTGTAGGAAGTGGGATTTTACTGTGGTAGAAGCAAAACAGCCAAAGTAAGAGGGAATTAATGACAATGTTTATCAAATGTGAAGCATAGTTTGGATCTTTTTTGCTGCTGGGTCAGTGAATTTTGGTCAGAGAGTTACAAAACCTGCAGCATAAGAAGCTGTGAGACAGGCTTTCAGTACCAGTGGCATGTCTGTGTACCTGCCGTCGGGGGAGAAAGCTGGCATCTCACAGATTCTGATGCGTCGGGTCCGCACTTTATGTTTACATCTTTCTGTGGAATCCGTTTACCTGCTCTCATTTCTGTTTTAGCTGTTTGGTGGTTGTTGATATAGTTTTGTGAGCTTTAACCTGAGATCCTGGCATGTCTGGCAATATACATTTATATTTAAAAATTCATTCAGGATTTAATAGATCGATTGCAAAATTGATCATTGAAACCCACCCTTACTTGGCACCACCGTTGTACAGGTAAAGCCAAAGGAGAGATATGCTTCATCATATTTTTTTTTGGCTTTGAAGGAAGTTGGTTTGGAAGCATATTTGGCGATGCTTCATCGTTTCTGTGAGAGACCCGTCAAAAAACATGTCCATTATGCTATCAGTGTCCAATCATTCTTTTTTTAATTCATTCCGCACCCCTCTGCAATGGCTCTGCGCCCCCCACTTTGGGAACCACTGTTGCCATGTGGGGGAGATAATTTAGACATTTAAATAATCTGTGGACACACAAGGACACATCTAGAACCTGCAGGACACCGGCCCTTGAGGCCTGGAGTTGGTTCATTTATTGAGTTGGCATCAGCGACCCTCAACCTGCTGTCCCAGCATGCATAGAGGATGACACTGGCCACAGCAGACTGAAAAAGATTTGATTTACTATACTGTGTAAAACGTGTTGTATACCAGGTCACTTACCAGAGAGTTCACTGACCTGTATACATGTATACAGGTTATTAGTGAAATACCTTGTATGATTAATTAATTTCTATATTTAATTATAATAGGTCTAATACTTTATTTTATTTCTTTTAACAGCTTCTTTATTACTTGGAAAGGGTGAACTTTACCACACCATTTGGTGATCAAGTGTCATTTGATGAGAATGGTGATGTGGTGCCAATTTACGATGTGATGAACTGGTTGTGGCTCCCTGATGGAAGCACTGAAGTTCAGAATGTGGGTGAGGTTAAGAGGTCAGCTTTCAGAGGTGAAGAACTCATACTTGATGAAGACAAAATCTTCTGGAACTTTAAATCCAAAAAGGTTATATATGTTTCTTCAGATATATATTTATATTTTATCACATGTACAGTAAATATTATTCTGGCAGTCAATATTTAATTTTGTTCTATAGCCACCTCGATCAGTATGTAGTGAGAGCTGTCCTTCTGGTACCCACATGGTGAGAAAGAAGTGGGAGCCCAAATGCTGCTTTGACTGCATCCCTTGTTCTGAGGGAAAAGTCACTAATAAAAGCAGTAGGTGTTTATCTTTCAACATGGCATATTTCATTTTCTTTCAGTGAAATAAAGTATGCATTTCACCATCTTCTTCTTTTTAAGACTCATTTGAGTGCACCAGTTGTCCAGAAGATTTTTGGTCAAACTCCCAGCGTGACCACTGCGTTCCTAAGAAGACAGAGTTCCTCTCCTACCATGAGCCTCTGGGTATTTGTTTGGCAGCAACTTCACTGCTCGGCACATTCATATGTACTGTTGTTCTAGGGATCTTTTTCTACCATTGCAGAACACCTATAATACGTGCCAATAATTCAGAACTTAGTTTCCAGCTATTGTTGTCACTCATGTTGTGTTTCCTGTGTTCACTGCTGTTCATTGGACGACCCAGGCTTTGGACATGCCAACTCAGGCATGCAGCATTTGGGATCAGCTTTGTGTTGTGTGTCTCATGCATCCTGGTAAAAACCATGGTTGTTCTGGCTGTGTTCAAAGCCTCCAAGCCAGGAGGGGGAACCAGTCTGAAGTGGTTTGGTGCTATGCAGCAGAGAGGAACAGTTCTGTTTCTTACAGCTATTCAGGCAGCCATCTGTACTACCTGGCTTGTCTCTTCCTCTCCAACTCCACATAAAAACACCCAATACCACAATGACAAGATAGTGTATGAGTGTGCAGTTGGGTCCGCTGTTGGTTTTGGAGTGTTATTGGGCTATATTGGCGTTCTGGCTGTCCTCAGTTTTCTTATTGCATTCCTGGCAAGGAATCTCCCTGATAGTTTTAATGAGGCAAAGCTCATCACATTCAGCATGCTGATCTTCTGTGCTGTGTGGGTGGCCTTTGTTCCTGTTTATATCAGCTCACCTGGAAATCGTGCAGATGCAGTAGAGGTATTTGCCATCCTGGCCTCAAGTTTTGGACTCTTAATCACACTGTTTGGACCCAAATGTTACATAATAATAATGAGACCAGAACTAAACACTAAAAGAGCGATAATGTGTCGTGTGACTGAATCATAATATTTTTTCCATACATAACAGAAAATTACATGCAGAAAGATAAATAGATATAAATAATACATATAACCAAACAGTTAAATGTAACCTTATACATCATTAAACTATAAATTACTTTCTCTCAATAAAACATTTCAATATGGATCCACCCAGAATTCATAGTATATTTGTGTTTAATTTGCATATCTGTAATTATAGAATTAGGAACTGATGTGTACTAAGAAACACGTCAGCTAGTTTTTTTACAACGGTTCCACATTACATAACTGAGTTCATGAGATTCAAAGTGTCAAAACTTTTTGACGTGAAAGCACATATCGCTCTTACTCTCAACAAGCAGTGGATGCTGCCGTAGGCACCACACCCGTGCCAAAGCGCTCACAGGGTAGTCCTCACGTAGCAGTTGCCCCCAGCTGCTGTCAGAGCAGGAGATGTTCATCCCTACGCGTCCAAACTGCAAGTGAATTGCGCATGAGCAAAGAGCAGCGGCTTTTTCTTTTTCGTAAATTTTTCTTTGTCTAAAATAAATCAATGCACTAAAATCCATCATTACAATCACTGCAAACTTAGAAATTGGATTACCTTGCAGAACCTTAATTCCATTTGTACATCCGATATGGACTGAAGCTGTCTGTTGAGGCTTGCTATGAACACCAGCTGGCTGATAATGTTTTGCAGCTTTTTGGCACATCAGCTGCTTGATCATTATAGTCAAGTACTACAGTTGCTGAACCTACCATAGAGAATCTTCACCAAAATGAGGATGGCCCACAATTTCTGTGAGCCAGCACAGCCTATGTGTGTGGTGGGTTGTCTGAAAAAACAAAAAACAAAAAACAATTAGCCTGAATAAGGACCAGACTAGTTCCCATGATTTTTTCACATTGCCACTGTTTTTTCGATTGCCTCTTTTTTGTCCATTTCAATTGTTAATGTAGTTTGTTAACAATGTTATGGTTAAAAATGTTCTTTTACTGTTACTTTTGGTGGATCATAGGTTTAAAACTACTTAAAAAGACACACACACACAAAAAGTAACTCAGGCCAGAGTTCCTACTTCAGGTCACTTTTGCCAGTCCCAAGCCTGGATAAAGGAGGAGTGTTGGAATTGTGACATTAAAAAAACAATAATTGCTAAAAGAAATTTAATTTGTAGTTCTAAATATATTCTAAATGCATTTAAGGTGTTTTTTGCTCACTTAATGTCTCTTCTACAATATTATTTCTCTCTTGTTACAATTACATAAGCATAATCAATTATGCAAATTATGCAATAACGTCATTTAGCGACCTTTAGGACAATGATTTTCCTTATTGAGGAGTTGGCAACACTGCTTTACAGGGATAGAAAAGGTGATAGTGAGACGTCAGAGAGAAAAGAGAAAAGATAGATAGGAGAGCAGGAAGAGGGGCGCTAGATCTGGCTGTCCACACCTCCACGCCAGATTGGGCTGTAGACTCTACCTCCCTCTTGCATCCCAGAAAGGACATTCCTCCTCAAACATATCTGTCCTGAATGATATCACATCATTTTTAATTCCTATCAAAAGGTATAATCTTTAATCTACTAAGATATTTTAACTAGCCAAAAAGATTGCTTTCTCAAAGCAATCCATGGCTGTACAGGCGAGTTAACTGAAGCTCAGTCACACAGTTAAGTAGGAAAAAAAATATGTAGGGACACCGCTGATGACGGTGCAGCTGGCAGCAACTTACAAATGGCAGCTGTGGCTGACTCCAGCGCGGAAACACTTCTGGGTCAGATGGCGCTCGGAACCCGAACTTCCAGGGACATGTAAGTCCCACACAAAACACACATAACAGGGAGACAGAGATGGGAGGGGAGTAGAAACATAAACATAAACACCAAAACGGGCAGGTCGGCCGGTGAGGACTGCTAGACTATGACAGATGGAGTGTAATCTGATATCACACCTCCCGTGGCTCCAGTGTTTGCAATGTGGCACAGCTGTGTTGACTGAACGGCCCTCTTCCTGTCTTGTAACTCAGCATGTCATCAAGGGAATATGCCAGCACATACACAGCGTTAAACACCTTGTACTCAGATCTGAGGTTGGAAATGTCCAAGAACTCAGTGTTCCTATTTTCTTGATCCCCCTTTCCAGTGCATAGTGCTCCTCCATCTTCCACACAGCCTTATGTAGCTGGTGCAAATCTGTACTGAAATGTGAATTCACAAAACTGATTCACCAGAAATTTATTGAAAATGTTACAAACAATTAAATTAAAAACAATAATATTAAGAAATTCTTGCAACTACTATAGTAGTAGTAGTACCATGTTGTTTCCACAGCTGTTGTTGTGTTGTAAGTCAGGACTTATTTGTAACAGATTTGTAACTTTCTCTGCTGCCTCATTTTATATATTTTGTACTGTGATAAATGAACCTCAGTGAATTCAACTGTTAAAGAGTTTTCTCATTTAGAACCAGTGTAAGTCTATCATGTTCACTCCCATTTTGAGACTGATTGAGCCAGCGGTTTTTAAGACCAGCAATCAGCCTTTTCCAAAACATCTGCTTACCCATTAGCTTCCTGGACAATCATTCAACCTTGCAACAGCCACACTCACCTGGACACTGATCTCCCTTGCTCTTCACCAGCTGGTAGCCATTCAAGGATTCAAGGAGCTTTATTTGTCATTCGCATCACATGTTAACATGAGGTGGAATGGAATTATGTATACATGGTCCTGGAGTGAAAGGAAACAAAAATAATGAAGAAACATAATATTTTTTTTAAAGTAATAAATAAATAGTGGGGGGGGGGGGGGGGGGGGGGGGGGTTGTTTTGTTATTTGTTTTTTTTTAACAAACAGAAATGACAAGTAATAAGACGATACAATAAATAATACTATAAGTAGAGTGCCACAACCTGAGTACCAGTATGGAGTATGGGTATAGAGTGTGGGTATAAATATAGGTGTAAATAAATACTTTAGCAGCAAAGGGCATGATGACATGCATTGATAAAGTTACAGTGTCAATTGTCCATTATGCAGCTTCTGGAATGAAGCTGTTTCTCAGTCTGGTGGTTTTGCATTTAATGCTCCTCAGCCTCCTGCCTGAGGGGAGCGGGACAAAGAGTGTGTGTGCTGGGTGAGTGGGGTCCTTCATGATACAGGTGGCCCTCTCCCTGCATCTGGAGGTTTATATGTCTGTGACGGTTGGGCGGCTGCCTCCGACAACTCTCTGTGCAGCCTTCAACACCCTCTGTAGAGCTTTCCCCTCTGCCACAGTGCATTTTCCGTGCCACACGTTGATGCCAGAGCACAGAACATTCTCCACCGCACATCTGTAAAAGAAGATGAGGACTGAGCTCTCCATTCCCACATGCTTCAACCTCCTCAGGAAGTAGAGCCTCTGGTGAGCCTTCCTGATCAGGCTGGAAGTGTTGTTTTTCCAGGTGAGGTTGCTATCCAGGTACGTACCCAGGTACTTGTAGCTGGGTACTACTTCGACTGCAGATTCTCTAACGTGCAGGGGTGTGTGTGTGTGTCTTCCCCTCCTGAAGTCCACAATCATCTCCTTCGTCTTCTTCTCATTTAAGCACCTGCCTGCACCAGTCCTCCAAGTGTTCCACCTCCTTCCTTTAGCCGGTCTCATCATTGTTTGTGATGCAACCAACCACAGCTGTGTCGTCCGCAAACTTTACAATATGATAGCCTGGATGGTTGGGTGAGCAGTCATATGTAAGCAGTGTGAACAGGAGGGGCTTTAGCACACAGCCCTGCGGGGAGCTAGTGCTGAGGACTCTGGAAGGTGAGGAGACATTGTGGATCCTCACAGACTGCGGTCTGTTGGTCAGGAAGTCCAGGACCCAGTTAAAAAGAGAGGACCTCAGTCCCAGGGCCAGTCCTCTCAGTCTGGCTTGCCTGTCTCCCTGCCTCCCTGCCTCGGAACCTCGGATCACTATTTTTCTGGACTCACCCGGGCCTCCTCTTCCCCCCTCCTGTTTGACTACACCTGCAAAACAATGCCCACCAACTCTTGCACCACTGTTCCCTTCGTCGAGCTTCGCCACCCATGGCCCATGACCCTGGACATGCTAGTTTAAGTTGGATCCACTCCACGTTCTGGCTTCGGCCTTGACTGGGGTTTTGCAGGGGAGGGGTGGAGCAGTGGAATCAGGCTGTGGTGGCAGGAAGGCTAACCTACACAGCTGATAACCATCATCTAATCATGCCTCCCCTATTTGAGTAGGATGCCAGCACTTGATGAGAGAGCTGTGCTGGGCTGAGCCAGAGGTTGTGTCCCAATTCAGGGTCTGGACGCTTGAAGTACGCGCACTACGCGTACTACGTACGGTGCGTACTATAAGTACGAGAAGTGCGGAAGTGATAGGCTTGTGAAATGGGACGGTCTAGCCTTTGTCGCGCTGTTCAGGTTGCCTAGCACCCATGATATTAACCGCGAGAAAAGTCTCATACAGCATTGTGTGACATAAATGAAGGAGAAAAATGTTTTGTTGGTCATTCATTTTTATCATGCATTCACTTTGATTAGTTGAGTATCTGAGGCTGAGACCACAGGACTGTAAAACATGATTGTTGGGCTTCAATTCTGTACTGAACAGTCATTTCAAGATTAGTTAGTAAATAACTATAAATATAAATTATAATTAGCTAATTAGCTAATAAGGCAGCACGGTGGCACGGTGGTTAGCACTGTTGCCGCACAGCAAGAAGGTCCTGAGTTCAATTCCAACATCAGGCCGGGGTCTTTCTGTGTGGAGTTTGCATGTTCTCCCCGTGTTTGCGTGGGTTCCCTCCGGGTACTCCGGCTTCCTCCCACCATCCAAAGACATGCAGTTTGTGGGGATAGGTTAATTGGATAATCCAAATTGTCACTAGGTGTGAAAGTGCGAGTGAATGTGAGCGTGAATGGTTGTCTGTCCCTATGTGTTGGCCCTGCGACAGACTGGCGACCTGTCCAGGGTGTACCCCGCCTCTCGCCCTATGACAGCTGGGATAGGCTCCAGCGCACCCCGCGAACCTGAAAAGGATAAGCGGAAGCGACTGGATGGATGGATGGATGGATAATTAGCTAATAATTAGCTGATGTTGTTCATGAGACTAAAGTCATCTCACTGTGGTAATGTAATTATAATATGGCCAATATTATAGTATTGTCAGATTATTATGACATATATATATATTAACGCTGAAAGCACAAACATCACTAATGTCACATAATTTTGCTGTTGGCCACATGTCGGCAATGTTTTAATGTTCTTCGTTATTAAACATTCGCACATAAATAAGTGACATCGTATTCAGTACTTACTTTTGACAGTTCACTCTTGGCTGCTCCCTTCTGCCGTATTTTGCGGCAAAATTATCCACACCCACCGCCGCGCTATGAATTGTGAGATATATGGGACCACGAAGCGTGCACCGGACCACGCCTGATATTTGGGGAAATCGATGGCGCATTTGGAGTGTGCATTTGAAGTACACTTCGAATTGGGACAGCCGTCGTCGCGTGGCGGTGACGTAATCACACTTAAAATGCGTACTTCAAGCGTGCAGACCCTGAATTGGGACACAGCCAGAGTGGAGGCAACTGGAGAGATGCCCAAGCAGAAATCATGGAAAACTCTGACAATAAACACGTACTTGTCTTGGAACACTGTGTGCATAGGTTCCTTTTGTGTGACAAGAACAAACTAAAAAAAGAAAAAATTCTGACAATATGGAAATTTTATAGTCCAAGACAGCTAGATTTGACTTAATATTTTATTTTAAAGAGGTATTTTCATCATAAACCTTGCTGTACATGAATCATATTTTTGATGTGTATTTCATACATTTGTTGAACCATAAAAATATTCAGTAATCTTTTACATCTGTTAAAAAGAAATGAAATTAACAAAACACACACACAAAACAAAGTTCTTGTTATCTACTAATTCACTTTTACTGTTTTCTAAGTCTGCCCTGCCCCTTTTTCCCAGATGGGTGGTGTGCAAGATTATCTAACACTGTATGCCAATAAAAAGGAATAACAAAACAATAAAACCTGATTACTAGGCTCAGAAAATCAGAAAGCTGCCATGTGGTTATTATTTCAAACCAATTTGCTCTTGCTCATTTTACTATATTTCTACTTTTCTTATGCTTTATTATCTTCTGTATTTCCCTCCTCTTGTCAGTTACAAGGAGAATTTCATCTAAATGGGGTGCACAAGACTGGAGATGTAATTCTGGGTGGACTGTTTCCAGTCCATTTTGTGTTCCTGACCTGTCTTTTATCTCAGAACCACAACAGCCTACATGTCATGGGTAAGTATGGCCGGGAAGGGGGGGGAATGAAGAAAAGAAAAAATTGTGGGAAATGAGTTCCATTGTATTTTATAACTAAAGTATTGATATCATCATGCAAGTTTCTTGACCGTCTGCTGTTATTTTTTCATTAAAATGTCCTTTTAATTGTTTTCATTTAGTGTCTGTATTTTTTTGTTAATTAATTTTGCACTCGGTTTTCCAAGTATCTTGTTTTTATTTTACAATAATTAACTTTTTCTTTGTTTAGATTCTATGTACAAGGATTTAGGCTGGCACAAATCATGGCTTTTGCTATTGATGAAATCAACAGAAACTCTGAACTTTTACCTACTATGACTTTAGGATACAGTCTTTATGACAACTGTGCTGAACTTGGAATTGGATTCCGAGGAGCATTGTCATTAGTCAATGGTCAAGAGGAACAAATTATATTGGATGATGCATGTGCTGGAAAT
Organism: Neolamprologus brichardi; assembly: GCF_056152115.1. NCBI lineage: Eukaryota > Metazoa > Chordata > Actinopteri > Cichliformes > Cichlidae > Neolamprologus > Neolamprologus brichardi. Next base: position 26,187,943 of record NC_142117.1, read on the forward strand.
CCTCTAGTCCTAGGGATTGTGGGTGATTCTTCCTCTACACTTTCTATTGCTATCTCTAGCGTCTTAGGTTTGTACAGAGTACCTATGGTAAGTTCTCAGTTTAACCATACCATATTATTGTTGGTTGAATTAACTGTATATTTAATACAATATAAAGCTTGCATTTTTCACAGGTGAGTTATTTTGCCACATGTTCCTGTCTGACTGATCGTCAAAAGTATCCATCCTTCTTTAGGACAATACCAAGTGATGCTTTCCAGGTAAACATCACCAAAATTAAAGCAATAAAAAATAAAGTATTTTTAAGGATATACCTGATGAATACCTGTTTTCCAACAGAATACATAATGATGTGCTGTAAAGCTGATGAAAAGTAACTCTAATGAAAGATTTTTCTAGCCTATGCACCTCTGTTCTAATCTATATTCACATAGGTACGTGCTATGATTCAAATTCTAAAACATTTTGGCTGGACTTGGGCAGGTTTGCTCATCAGTGATGATGATTATGGACATAATGCAGCAAGATCCTTACAATCTGACCTCAGTCGGTCTGGTGAAGGTTGCCTGGCGTACTTTGAGGTTTTGCCTCGGGACAAAAACACAGATGAAGTCGGGAGGATTGTGAATGTCATGAAAAAATCCACAGCTCGAGTTGTCATTGTCTTTGCATATGAGAGTCACATACTAAACCTTATGGATGAGGTCTGGCTTTACAACAATTTTATTATTAATAATTATAAAGATTTGAATAACTATAGTGTGTAAAACATTTTGTATGTTTGTGTGAATGAGTAAAGAAATTTAATCATGTGGAATTATTTTGCTAGAGCAGCAATTCAATGGCATGATAATGTCCCTAAAGTATTTGCTAGTTTCAATATTTGGTATATTACAATGCACAGGTAGTGAGGCAAAATGTAACAGGCCTACAGTGGATGGCCAGTGAGGCCTGGACAGCAGCTGCTGTGCTCCAAACACCTCATCTCATGCCATACCTGGGTGGTACACTGGGTATTGCCATTCGTCATGGGGAAATACCAGGGCTCAGGGAATTCCTTTTAAAAATAAGTCCCACTCTACATTACAACAATAGCTATGGAAATAGCATGGTGAGGTTTTTACATTTAGTATGGTATGTGCAAGAACTAGATATTATCATCATTTATATTTATAAAATCTAAATATTTCAGGTGAATCAGTTTTGGGAATTCACATTTCAGTGCAGATTTGCACCAGCTCCACCAGGCTGGCTGGAAAGTGGACGTGCATTATGCACTGGACAGGAAAATCTGCAAAATGTGGACAATGAGTTCTTGGACATTACCAACCTGCGGCCTGAGTATAATGTGTACAAAGCTGTTTATGCCCTTGCTTATTCCCTTGATGACATGCTACGGTGCAAGCCAGGAAGAGGGCCTTTCAGTGGGAACAGCTGTGGTGCTTTGCAGTCACTGGAGCCATGGCAGGTGTGATATCAGTTTACAGTCCACCTAACTAAACAAATTGTTTGCTTGTAATTACTTTCAGGGTGACATTCATCCTGTGGGATTAAACAAAATGCCATATGTTTTACTGGTTAAACAGCTGGAAGGAACTAAAAGGATTTTCTGTACTCCTGATAGTGTAGTGCTTCGTATATTTAGATCGGAGAGATCATTGACCTTTTGTGATATAACTTGTTCATTTAAGGAATTTCTATATTTAAATAAAATAGGCATAATATTTTGTTTGACCTCTGAATAGTATGCCACTATTTCAATGTGAAAAATAATTTATTTCTGATGAATCCCTTTTTTAACAGCTTGTTTATTATATATACATACGTACAGGTTATTAGTTATTACCTTAATTCCTATATTTGAATATAATGAGTCCAATAGTTTATTTTATTTTTTTAACAGCTTGTTTATTACTTGGAAAGGGTGAACTTTACCACACCATTTGGTGATCAAGTGTCATTTGATGAGAATGGTGATGTGGTACCAATTTACGATGTGATGAACTGGTTGTGGCTCCCTGATGGAAGCACTGAAGTTCAGAATGTGGGTGAGGTTAAGGAGTCAGCTTTCAAAGGTGAAGAACTCATACTTGATGAAGGCAAAATCTTCTGGAACTTTGATTCGAAAAAGGTTATACGTTTCTTAGACTTTTACATTGTCACATGTATAGCATATGTAATTTTGGCAAGTAATGTTTAACTTTGTCCAATAGCCACCTCGATCAGTATGCAGTGAGAGCTGTCCTCCTGGTACCCACATGGTGAGAAGGAAGGGGGAACCCAAGTGCTGTTTTGACTGCATCCCTTGTTCTGAGAGAAAAATTACTAATAAAAGCAGTAGGTGTTTATCTTTCAACATGGCATATTTAATTTTGTCTTTCTCCTCTTTTTCTTCTATAATATGCATTTCACCATCTTCTTCTTTTTAAGACTCATTTGAGTGCACCAGTTGTCCAGAGGATTTTTGGTCAAACCCCCAGCGTGACCACTGTGTTCCTAAGAAGACAGAGTTCCTCTCCTACCATGAGCCTCTGGGTATTTGTTTGGCAGCAACCTCACTGCTGGGCACACTCATTTGTGCTGTTGTTCTAGGGATCTTTTTCTACCATCGCAGAACACCTATAATACGTGCCAGCAATTCAGAACTTAGTTTCCAGCTTTTGCTGTCACTCAAATTGTGTTTCCTGTGTTCACTACTGTTCATTGGACGACCCAGGCTGTGGACATGCCAACTCAGACATGCAGCATTTGGGATCAGCTTTGTGCTGTGTGTCTCATGCATCCTGGTAAAAACCATGGTTGTTCTGGCTGTGTTCAAAGCCTCCAAGCCAGGAGGGGGAGCCAGTCTGAAGTGGTTTGGTGTTACGCAGCAGAGAGGAACAGTTCTGTGCCATACATCTATTCAGGCAGCCATCTGCACTACCTGGCTTGTTTCTGCTTCTCCAACTCCACATAAAAACACCCAATACCAAAATGATAAGATTGTTTATGAGTGTGCATTTGGGTCAACTGTGGGTTTTGCAGTGTTATTGGGTTATATTGGTGTGCTGGCTTTTCTTAGTTTTCTAATTGCATTCCTGGCAAGGAATCTCCCTGATAGCTTTAATGAGGCCAAGCTCATCACATTCAGCATGCTGATCTTTTGTGCTGTGTGGGTGGCCTTTGTTCCCGTTTATATCAGCTCACCAGGAAATTATGCAGATGCAGTGGAGGTATTTGCCATCCTGGCCTCAAGTTTTGGACTGTTGATCACATTGTTTGGATCCAAATGTTACATAATAATAATGAGACCCGAATTGAACACAAAAAAGGCTATAATGGGTCGTGGCAGTAAATCTTAAGTATTTTTCCACATAGACTAGAAAAGCAGCTTTAAAGTAAATTAGAAAGGAGAGAGACTCCAGTAGTTGCGATAGGTTGAATAGGGTGCAGTAGAAACATGTTTTCTCTTTTTTCTTTGGGGGGTGGGTGTTAGCAATAATATTTTAATTTTTTATCAGTGTAATTGAAACAATGGACATTCAGCATTAGGCATTTAGATAAATTGTGGCAGCCTTTTTCTCTCTCTTTCTTTCAGGCTTGCTTTCTACTTGGGATATTTGTTGGAAAAAAGCACAATGTTCATTCAAAGATAATGAAAGCATATGTCAAAATGATACTAAACAAACTGATCAGGAACAACCACATTGTCAAACCACATTCACAGATAAAATATAAATTTGTAAAAAATGTTGCATAATCCTGATGAGACCAGAACTCAACACCAAAAAAGCAATAATGTCCCATGGGACTGAATCATAATATTTTTCCATATGTAGCAGAAAAGTTAATGCAGAAAAACAAATTAATACATATTATACATTTAACCAAATATATTGAACCTTAAAAAAAAATCTTTCCATGCACACCATGAAAGTGAGAACATAGTAAAACAGTTAGGAGAATATATTAAAAACAGTTAGGTACTCTATTGAAACTCTACTACATTTTTTTTCATGATTGTGTTAAAATGTAAATCATTTATACTTTTCCAATGCAAGTGTGTGGCTCACCATGATTAAATTTAGCCTTATACATAATACAGAATTACTTTCTCTAAATAAACAAACCATTACATATGGATTCTTATTCTTCTTATTTGAAGTTTCCACAGTTGCCAGAAAGGGACAGATTTCTGAACGATCTTAATGAGTGGTTGTTGCCATCCGTCTCTGAAATTGCTGCACAGAGAATGTAACGTCTATGATATGTGCTGAGGTTTGTGGCCTTGTCAGGATTAAGTCATCCTCAGCTTCCAGGTTAGGAAAGGTGGAACAGAAGATATTCAAATACGTCCCTCTGTCAGTTCTCTCATTCATATAAGGAATGAGGAAGGAATAACGGGGCTTCATGCAGTGATGCTAGTGTTAGCCATGTTAGCCACCTTCAACAGGTAGTCAGACTGAGTCCACAGGCGCACACTCAAAGGTTCAGTTTTGTTTCACTGCAGGGTCTCTTCATTCTTCACATATCCGCGTTGGTTAGAGTAAATCCTGAAGCTGAATGGCCTTTGTACAAGCACACACACTTCTTAGCAGGGCAAAGGTATAAGCACAAACAGCAGTGTAGATCCAGGCAGCCAGCCTGTGTCTGTCCAACCAATCAGAGAGCTCCTTACATTGAGCCGCATGGCTAAATTGCATTGCTTCGGGATTTCAAAAATGATCCAACAGTTAAATTGTGTTATTAAATTTTTTTATTTATTTATACATCGTGAGGTTTCAAATAGTTCCTGCTTGTTCTATGGGCTCAAAATGTGGTCATAAATATTTTGTACTTGTAAATCAGTTTTGTACTTGTAAATCAGGATTTGTATGTGTAAAAAGAATTTGTGTGCGTGTAAAAAAGATTTGTGTGTGTGTAAAAAAGATTTGTATGTGTAAAAAGAAGTTGTGTGTGTGTAAAAAAGATTTGTATGTGTAAAAAAGATTTGTGTGTGTGTAAAAAAGAATTGTATGTGTAAAAAGAATTTGTGTGTGCGTAAAAAAGATTTGTATGTGTAAAAAAGATTTGTGTGTGTGTAAAAAAGATTTGTATGTGTAAAAAAGATTTGTGTGTGTGTAAAAAAGATTTGTGTGTGGACTTAGCCAAAAAAAACCCTGCAAGTTACAAGTACGAATTTTGACCCTATTTTTCTTCCTTTCATTTGATTGGTCAATGTCATGTCAATCACAAATGTAACAATCCAATCAGAGAACAGATGGGTTTGGCTGTCGGAGGGGCGCTTTTTTTGAACATTTGAACACATTTTGAGCCCATGTAGCTTAGCTTAATTCGTAGCCGACTCGCTAGCAGCATGGCCTCTTCACCTGTCCCTCCTGCACTTTCCTGCTCATCGTGTCAGATGTTTAGTTACTCCTGGGCCTCCTTTAGCAGTAATGATACTTGTAATAAATGTAGCCTATTTGCAGTTCTGGAGGCTAGGATTACTGAATTGGAGACTCAGCTTTGCACCCTTGATACACCTGTAGCTAGCCAGGCCCCTATAGGCGGTACAGCCGAAGGTAGCGTAGACCCCGCTAGTTGCCCCCGGGCAGGCCACGAGCAGCAGGGAAAAGAGGACGGCTGGGTGACGATAAGGAGGAAGCATAGTCTTAAACAGAAGCCTCAGGTACACTACCAACCTGTTCATGTGTCTAACTGTTTTTTCCTACTCCGTGACACACCTGCCGGGGATCAAACTCTGGTAATTGGCGAGTCTGTTCTGAGACGTGAAGCTAGAGACACCAGCAACCATAGTCAGTTGTCTTCCAGGGGCCAGAGCAGGCGACATTGAGGGAAATTTAAAACTCATCATACTGATCATACTTTTTATTATCTATGTCCTACCTCTAGGTAATATATTCAAGAAATATAACATCCAATTTCCCTGCTATGCAGATAACACCCAGCTCTACTTATCTTCCAAACCTACAGCTACTATCCCACCCACATCTATTTCTGATTGTTTAAGTGAAATCAAGGTCTGGTTTACTCACAACTTTCTTAAACTTAATGGCAATAAAACAGAATTTATTCTAATAGGCACCAAATCAAAACTGACTAAAGTTCCAACCAGAAGTCTTTCATTATCCATTGACCACTCTGTTGTCACACCTTCCCTTCAAGTTAAGAGTCTTGGTGTCATCCTCGACAGCACTCTTTCCTTCACAGCACATATAAATAATATCATTTTCATTTTCGTAATATTAACTGCCTTCGTCCTTCACTCTCTCCAAACAGTACCACTATTCTTTTCAATGCTCTTCTCATATGTTGTTTTGATTACTGTAATTCTATTCTCTGTGGTAAATTCATACTTCATAAATCTCTCCATAAATTGAACATACAACACCTGTTCTTAAACAGTTCCATTGGCTTCCAGTTCACCTCTGTTTCAGTTTCATGATCCTGCTTCTTACCTTCAAAGCTCTTCGTGACCTTGCTCCCCCACATATATCTAATCTTCTCCATACGTACTTAACCCCTCGTACACGCCACTCTTCTTCAACTTCCCTTCTGTCTGTTCCACCTGCTCGCTTACTTGGCACGCAGAGCCTTTGGTTGTTCTTCCCCAAGACTTTGGAATGCACTTCCACCAGATCTTCGGACTACAAACTCTCTCACCACTTTTAAATCGTGTCTTAAAACCCATCTATTCAAAATTACCTAGCCTTCATTATGATTCTGTCTTAACCTATATTTACCTCAATTAGCTTTTATACTTGCCTTTATACTTTAATGCTTGTTTTTTTCATTTACCTTGTGTTTTTATGTATTTATTTATTTTGTACTATTGTTAGACAACCTTGAGGGTCTATAATGGGGCCTATAAATAAAATGTATTATTATTATTATTAAAAAAAAAACTCACTCATGGAATAAAAAAATTCTGATGATGACAATTTTACAGTCAAAAACCATTGAAATTTGGACTGTTTTTTGTTTTTTGTTTTTTTTTAAAACATTGCCTGTTGAGATATTCACCATGAACTTTGCTAAATATGAATTACAGTTTGATGTTATGGCATATTGGGAGTGGCTAGTGTAATCTCGTGATTTGGGGTAGAACTGCAGGCTCAACCTCTGTGTGGGACTTTTGTTGTAAGATTCCCAGCTCACCACAATACATATTGCTCCATGTGCACCTGGTGTGTTGGTTGAACCAACACAACATTCATTATTCTGTTATAACCATTGGAAAACAGAATAATATTTAACAAAAATGAAACAATAGACAAAAAATTTTACTTTTTGTGAGCTTGAGGTCATCTTGAGAAGTAATACACTCAAATCTGCCAAATCTTACCTAAATCTGCCTGGATACAAAAGTAATATCTGATCAGTATTTAACTCTTTAAAGCCAGTCGGAGTGGGCATGCTCCGTTTTGCGTAACTATTTTTAAATCCCCGTAGAACCGGAACCATGTAAGCTAGCGCAATAATTTTTTTTGCATATGAAACCGGAGGAGTTGTACATACATCTTATGCCATCAGCTTGTCCTAGGTCACGGTTTCCTTCCACATATAGCTTTGCAAAAATTGTATAAAAAGCGCTTGCAGGAACAAAAACATAATATTCCAGAAACACGCTTTGCCGATCCGATCAGCTGTTCATAACACTTCCTACATTGAAATAGACGTCAGCGCGAACTATCGCATGTCCGACATTACCTCCCCGAAACCAGAAGTGACGTCATTTTCCCGGAAAATGTAGTTTTTTACTTGTAGGCCTTAAAAGCCCATACTGATGTTTTTAAAAGTTATGTTTGACTTTATGCTTTTCTGTGTCGTTTCTGGGATGCTTAGAACTCAAATTGCACTACTTTAAATATTTTTTTTGATGCACATGCTGTTTTTTTTTTTCCCAAATTTGCATTATAGGATTGTTTTTCGTTTTTTCTGCAGTATATAAAAAAATGGTGTATCTCAAAAATAAAACTATGAAGACACTCAAAATGAATTTCCTGTTGTTGTAAACTATTTTTTGTAACTTTTTTGTATTTAACGTTTTGAGGGATAAACCTCTTAAATTTCTCCAAGTGTATATGTAAAAAAACCCCCAAAAACTCTAGTTTATTGCACTTTTTTGCAATTTATGTAGTTACTATGGACTTAATGCATACATATTATTAAAATTTGGGCTATAACAGTTGTATTGATCTACAGCAACTTGAAATGCTCCCAAAAATGGCACTACAGCATGTAAAAATATAAAGTAAGCTCTGGCGGACTTGGTTCTATGGTAGGTCTTAAATGGTTAAGCCCTGCCCTTTCTTCTTGTTTTTCACTGAAGGGCGGTGTGCAAGATTCATGTCAATAAAAGGCAATGGCAATGCAATAAAATGGTATGACTAAGGTCAGAAAATCTGAAAGCTGTCATGAGCTCATTTTTACGAAGCAATTTGCTCTTGTTTATTTTGCTGTATTCCTACTTTTCTTATGCTATGTCCTCTTCTGTGTTTACCTCCTCATGTCAGCTACAGGGGCAATTTCATCTAAACATAATGCACAAGAGTGGAGATGTCATCCTGGGTGGATTGTTTCCAGTCCACTTTTTCTCAAGTTTTCCTGACCTGTCTTTTGCCTCAGAGCCACAACAGCCTTCTTGCCATGGGTAAGTATGACAGGGTGAAATAGGGAAGTAAAGCAAGGTAAATATGACAGGGAAACAACAAAAAGAGAGAGAACAGGGACAAACCTAATGCTAATTTAAATATAAATGTTATGTCTAAAGTAACTATACTTTGTTTTCTTCGCTGAAGCTCAGAATAACGCATACTGACTGAAGCTTGTTCTTGATTATTTTTTCATTAAAATATCCCTATAATTGTTGTTATTCAGTTTTCTTAATTGTTTGTATGAGTATCTTTGTAACATGTTTTCTAATTATCCTGATGTATTTTTCAAATCAAAATGTTTTTGTTTTTATTAGTTTCTATGTTCAGGGGTTTAGGCAAGCACAAACCATGGCTTTTGCTATTGCTGAGATCAACAACAACTCCAACTTGCTGCCTAATGTGACTGTGGGATACACTCTTTATGACAACTGTGCTGAACTTAGAATTGGATTCCGTGGAGCATTGTCATTAGCCAGTGGTCAAGAGGAACAAATTATATTACATAATACATGTGTTGGAAAACCTCCAGTCCTAGCGATTGTGGGTGAAACTTCCTCTACACGTTCTATTGCAATCTCCAGCGTATTAGGTTTGTACAGAGTACCCATGGTAAGTTTTCAGTTTAACCATAGAATATTATTTATGGTTATATTGATTTAACTGTAAATTTAATGTCAAAAATAATGTACAACATATTGTCTGGTTTTCACAGGTGAGTTATTTTGCCACATGTTCCTGTTTGAGTGACCGTCAAAAGTATCCATCCTTCTTTAGGACGATCCCAAGTGATGCTTTCCAGGTTAAAAATCAATCAGGACAAATACAAAAAGTCAACAGTAGCTGATCAGCAGCACTCATGTTTTAATCTGTATTCACTTAGGTACGTGCTATGATTCAGATCCTAAAATATTTTGGCTGGACTTGGGCAGGTCTGCTCATCACTGACGATGATTATGGACTTCATGCAGCCAGATCCTTACAATCCGAGCTGAGTGTGTCTGGAGAAGGTTGCCTTGCCTACGTTGAAGTGTTACCCTGGGACAAAGACACTGATGAACTCAGGAGGATTGTGGATATGATGAAAAAATCAACAGCTCGTGTGGTCATTGCCTTTGTACATTTGAGTCACATGATAAACCTTATAGAAGAGGTGCAGTTTTAAAAGAATCTGATTATTTCTTGTTATAAAAATCTGCATCTCTACTCTGTGTAAAAGATGTATTACATTTTTATTTGAATTAATACAGAACACAAATGGTATAGAATAAGTTTTAACATCAGGAAATACTTCAGTCACATGTTAATGTCACCAAAGTATTTGTGAAATGATCACTTTTTACATTTGGTAAAATATAATGCACAGGTAGCCAAGCAGAATGTAACAGGTCTACAGTGGTTGGCCAGTGAAGGCTGGACAGCAACAGGTGCTGTGCTCCAAACACCTAAGTTCATGCCATACCTGGGTGGTACACTGGGTATTGCTATTCGACGAGGAGAAATACCAGGGCTCAGAGAATTCCTATTACAAATACGTCCTGACCTACATCACAATAATAACTATGGAAATAGTATGGTGAGAGTTTAAAAATTTACTGTGGTAGTTGCAAGAATTTTTTGTTGTCAATGTTAAAACAAAGCACAAAGTAAAAATTTGCCAATAACATATTTCAGGTGAATCAGTTCTGGGAATTCACATTTCAGTGCAGATTTGCTCCAGCTCCAGCAGGCTGGATGGAAGGTGGAGGTGCATTATGCACTGGACAGGAAGATCTAGAAAATGTGAATACGAAGTTCTTTGACGTTTCCAACCTCCGGCCTGAGTACAATGTGTACAAAGCTGTTTATGCTCTGGCATATGCCCTTGATGACATGCTGCAGTGCAAGCCAAGAAGAGGGCCTTTCAGTGGACACAGCTGTGGCACTTTACAATCACTGGAGCCATGGCAGGTGTGATATTAGTTTATACTCCATCTATGAGTAAATCATTTGTTCTATAATTACTTTCAGAACAAGATGCACCCTGTAGGATAAAAAAAAAATGCAATGAGATTAAGTATAAAAACACTGAAGTGAACTAAATGGATGTTTCATATTGAGTGAAAGTAGTATTTATGTTATTTATAATAGAGCACATTAACTTATATGCATATATATGGTGATTAGAGACATCCCGTGTTTAATTTAGAATTGGATTTTAGTGCATTTATATGTACAGGTATAACAAGTGCTAGATTTAATTTGCCTGTACTTTGAAATCTATTTCTTATATATTACTTTTATAATTTATTAATTTATAATTTTGAACAGCTTGTTTATTACTTGGAAAGGGTAAATTTCTCCACGCCATTTGGTGATCAAGTGTCATTTGATGAAAATGGTGATGTGGTGCCAATTTATGATGTGATGAACTGGTTGTGGCTCCCTGATGGAAGCACTAAAGTTCAGAATGTGGGTGAGGTTAAGAGGTCAGCTTTCAAAGATGAAGAAATCATACTTGATGAAGACAAAATCTTCTGGAACTTTGAATCCAAAAAGGTCATACATGGCTTTTCAGACTATAATATGCATTTTACCATCCTCCCCTTTCTTCATCTTTTTCCTATTTATCAGACTCCTTGGAGTGCACCAGTTGTCCAGAGGATTTTTGGTCAAACCTCCAGAGTGACCAATGTGTCCCAAAGAAGACAGAGTTCCTCTCTTACCATGAGCCTCTGGGTATTTGCTTGACAGCAGCCTCACTACTGGGCACATTTATATGTACTGTTGTTCTAGGGATCTTTATCTACCATCGCAGAACACCTATAGTACGTGCCAGCAATTCAGAACTTAGTTTCCAGGTATTACTGTCACTCAAGTTATGTTTCCTTTGTTCACTGCTGTTTATTGGACGACCCAGGATGTGGACATGCCAACTCAGACATGCAGCATTTGGGATCAGCTTTGTGCTGTGTGTCTCATGCATCCTGGTAAAAACCATGGTTGTTCTGGCTGTGTTCAAAGTCTCCAAGCCAGGAGGGGGAAACAGTCTGAAGTGGTTTGGTGCTATGCAGCAGAGAGGAACAGTTCTGTGCCTTACATCTGTTCAAGCAGCCATTTGTACTGCTTGGCTTGTTTCTTCCTCTCCAACTCCACATAAAAACACCCAATACCAAAATGATAAGATTGTTTATGAGTGTACAGTTGGGTCCACTGTTGGTTTTGCAGTGTTATTGGGTTATATTGGCATGTTGGCTGTCCTCAGTTTTCTAATTGCATTCCTGGTGAGGAATCTTCCTGATAGTTTTAATGAGGCCAAGCTCATCACATTCAGCATGCTGATCTTCTGTGCTGTGTGGGTGGCCTTTGTTCCTGTGTATATCAGCTCACCGGGAAATTATGCAGATGCAGTGGAGGTATTTGCCATCCTGGCCTCAAGTTTTGGACTCTTGATCACACTGTTTGGACCCAAATGTTACATAATCCTGATGAGACCGGAGATCAACACAAAAAAGGCCGTAATGGGTCGTGGTGCTGAATCGTAAAAATGTTTTCACATAAATTAAAATGCATGCATGAAAATAAATACATATAAATTAATATATCATGAATATATAAATAATTAGATTCATGCAAGACTCATATTGCTTATACTTGTATATCCTGTCTTTCTAAATGTGATGTATATTGACCAGGGTTTATAATACTGAATGAATTTGAAAGTATCAAAAACAGAAATAGTTGATACAAAGAAGCTTTAATCCATTTTTCAAATAAATGAATTTTATGCAAGGTTGTTAGAATTTTAAATTTTATGACCGGTTCAAAAACTCCAGATCACCTTCAGTGATCTGCAGTGAGTATATGGTTTTAGTGACTTTTAAATACAAGGATTTTTTTTTTATTTTTGAGCGCTAATTTTGAATTACAAGCAATTGAGACATTTGGCTTTCACTATTATGCATTTATACATATCATAGCAGCTATTTTCTTTCTTGCTTTCTTGCTTGACCTGTTTGAATCTCACCTGATTTGAATTGCACATTCTGATTTATGGTACTGTGAAGATAGAGCAGGGTTTTTTTCACCAGGTGACAGGATGTTTAGAGGTTTCTCCCAACAGTTATTTGGAAGAGCCTCAGTGCAGAATTTAGTGGCGTTTGAAGCTAAAGCATGATTAAAGCAAATGATTTAAACAAGATAGACAGAGAACAAAATAAAATCAATAAATAAAATAAAATATGTAAAAAATAAATAGAAAATTAAGTAGATAATAATAGTGTGCACTCAGCAAGTATAGCCAGCTTGTGTATACACACATACTGATATATACACTCACTCATGGAAATACGGCCTTATATTACTAAAAAAAAAAAACAAAAAACAAAAAAAAAAAAAACACACATACAAAAAACCCCCCAAACAAACAAGGAAACAGACAGTGCTAAAAGAACACACAGTGAGACAGTAAGTTTTAAGTTGGTTTCCCCAGGGCTTCAGGCTAGAGTTTAGTCCGAAGATTCCAAGTCAGTGAGAGAGGGCTCTGATAAAATGGCTGTAGCAATGAGCTGTGTCTTCCTCCGTTGCAATCAAACTAACATCTCCATCTCCTGTCTTACCATTGAACAGTCCAGCACATGCAAGCTCCTCAGGCTATCTTCAAAAACCACAACAGCACATCTCCCATACAAATTAAATGGGTACAGTCATATCTGTTCATTGTCGGTCATGTCACGGTCTGCCGGGGCAAGCTGTGTGGTGATTATTTAGGACCAGGAAGCGGCAGCTCTGGTGCAGGTGAGTATTTATTTACAAAAGAAAATACAACAGAAATGGCGCGGGTGAAGCTGTAACAGAAAACCTAAACTGTGCAAACTAACAAAACAAACCAGAACAAAGATGCAGGGAGGTCCGGGGAAAATATACACAGAGAGATGGATGGAGAAACGCAGGGAGACCGAGGGGAAACAACACAGACGAACCAGCAACGACTAAGACAGAAGACACGACTTAAAAACACTCAGAGAACACAGGGAGATTACACGCAGGTGGGGGACACAGCTGGGAGTGATAAACGTGACGAGACTAGGGAGGCAAACTGAAAACACTCACATAAGACGCAGACCTTCACAATAAAACAGGAAACACACACACGCAAAAACACAGACTAGGAAACGTGGACTTAACACAGGAATAGATGGCAGAACAGAATACACTAAACAGGAGGAACAGAACCAAAATCACTAATAGAAAACACAAAACGCTGGGTCAAAAGGACCCAGGATCATGACAGGTCATCTCTCGATATTCCAAAAAAAGACAAAAAATTTCCCCACTTTTTTCCCCGTCTTTTTAAAGGAAGCATGTTTACCCTTAATCAAAAAAGTAAGTTTCTCTAAAGCTTGGGATTTGGACAAAGTCAACAGTCAAGTTCTCAAATGTGGTCTAGTAATGGATCTCCAAGATTTGGCTATATGTATTTTGCTTGTAACAAGCAGTAGATAGCATTTCAGTGGGGAAGATCCCTAGAATACATAGTTTAGGACACGGATTCAGCTTAACACTTGTAATATGCACAATTACATCTAAGACTTCTTTCCAAAACCTTTGGATTTCAGAAGATTCCCACAGGCAATGCATCAGTGTGCCTTTGTCCCCACAATTAACACATATGTCTGGAATGTTAGGATCAAATTTGTTTAACAGTGTTGGAGTTACATATGTTCTCTATAAACACCCACTTTAAACTAATCCAATATAAATGGCTATTGATTGTGTTTGGGCTTTCAAGCAGGCTTTCTGCCATTCCTCTATGGTATACTACATTTTAAGCCTTGCCACCATGAGAATGTTGGAGAGCCATGTCTAACGTTACTATAAAAGCGCGATATTATGCCCTTCCTTTGGTGGTGGTTTATTTCAATGTCCTCTAATGAGTTTAGAGTAGACAGTGTTAGAGATTTTTGAGTTTTTGAAATAAAGCTTCTGATTTGAAGAAATTTAAAAAAATGTTTAGGAGGAATGCCAAATTTCTGTGTCAAGTCATTGAAGCACATCAAATCTTTATATTTTGCTGAATACAGGTAAGAACTGAGCAGTAAGGAGGTAGTGCTTGTCCTTTCTAAATTTACCCAAGATAACTTTGTCACTAAAAACCAGCATGAGGCTGTAGAGAGATGGGCAGCCCAATAGTACCATTTGAGGTCTGGTATACCTAGGCCCCCTCTATCATACAGAAGATATAGTAACGATAGGCATAATCTGGCTTGTCTGTTATTCCAGATACATTTATTGAAGATTGTTTTTATCTTTGTGAAGAAGTCATCTGGTGGGCTGAGAGGAATGGCTTGGAAAAGATCAAGAAATGTGGGAAAACACTCATCTTGAGTATGTTTACGCATCCAAACAGAGAGATTTGACCATAGACCATCTATTGATTGATTGTACAACAGAGCTAATTGCTTGAGTGTAGTTTGCATATACCAATTCATCTATTTTTGGAGTCATTTTTATACCTAGAGAGGTAAGGCTGTCTTTGGCAACTTGAAAAATTGTTTAAATGGATGGTTTAATTCTTTCAGAATGTGTAAAGAAGAGAATGGCCAATTTGGATTAATTAATTTTATAACCGGAGATGCTGCTGAATGAGTTAATTGTTTTGAGTAGCTGGAGAACTGAACTCTTCAATTTGGACAGGATTAAAACAATGTCATCTGCAAATAATCCAATTTTTGAGCCATGTCTGGATGTTCTGAATTTGTTTAAATTACAAAGGCAATCCCAAAAGTAAGGCCTCCTATTATTTTAGATTATTTTAACACAAACAACCCTTTATTTTCCATAATATTTACATCATTTTAAAGTTTGAAGACTTATTTTCTACATAATCGCCATTTTGGTCGATGCATTTTTGTAGACCCTATGGCAGTTTTACAATGCCTATGTCATACCCGCTCGCCGCCGCAGAATTGGCTTCCAGACAAATGTTCTTTCAACTTTGGGAACAGGTCGTAGTCACTGGGTGCAAAGTCAGGACTGTAGGGTGGGTGGGTGATGAAGTTTCAACCAGAGTTTTGCAAGACAGCGACAGTTTGACGGGCGACGTGCTGATGCGCAGTGTTGTGGAGAATGCTTACGCACAGTGTGCGCACTGCGTGCTAGCGTAACTGTGTTTTGGGACTGAAAGGGGGTATTGTGGGTGAAAGGTGAACAAGCTGAAATTGTTCATCAGAACTGCACCTTTTAGTTGAATTCTTCCACTGGTGTATGAAAGAGGTGCCAGTCGCCGTGACGGAAAATTCTAATTTTTGCTGGGAAGATTAGTCCGAAGTTTATGTGTAGCTCATGAAGCTGCTGTTTTACCTGGTCATATTGTTTCCACTTTTTCTGAAGCTCCGTCGACAGGTCAGGGAAGAACATCACATGGTGTCTGTTGTTCATTAATTTTCTGCCCTCATCGCCCTCAACTTGTCTTGATTATTCAAGAACTTCATGATGACCACTCGGTGAGCCGTTTGAGATATTTTGGCCTTGTAGTCTATGTGCTCGCTCGACGATGGGGGGAGATGGGAACACACTTGCAAAAATGATGTGATTTCCCCTTGTTTAGCACTCTCAGGTAATCTGACAAGTCTCAGGTTGGATCTCTGGCAATGTTCCCTCTAAGCTGCGCACGTGCGCAATTGCGCACAGAAAATCTGCGTTGCGCTCAAAGAAAAACTCTAACCTGAACTGAAATTAAAAATAAAACTTCTACTATTCTCTTTTGCTGTGCTAGTCAGTAAGTGACTGGCTGGTCCCGTATGGGATTAGAATGATTCCACCTTATCCCATAGTCCAGCCAATAATGCAATTCACATTCGTATATACGCAGCTAGTCGTCGACAGGCTATGACAGCATCCTTATGTGCCTGTGTTTTAGCTAGCAAAGAGGTCTGGCTGATGTGGAGTGAAGCCACGTTAATGACAACGTGTACAACCATTGGAGATGTGAGCAGGACAGACGGAACAATTGATGGAAAAAGTGTGGACTTTATACCAGTTTTTAAATTATGTTGATAGGCCACGTAAAACCAGATTTAAAATATAAAATATATGCAATGTTTGGTTTTCTTCCTGAATACTATCGTTGTTTATATTTACTGCGGGAAGAAACCTTATATAAGAAAAAAGGCTCGAAAGCACTCTCCGCCTGTGAGCAAAAACAAAACCAAAAACACCCCCACCGTTTCCTATTGGTCGAAAAAAGTACCATGTCAACCAATCAAAAAATGATATGGCAAGTTGTTAAGAAACGGGGGGAAGTTTTAGGAGTGACGGCAGTGTTTTGAGATGTGAGAGATTTGCGACGTTTAGCACAAATCTTGTGTTAGTGTGTAGTGTAGTCAATAGTTTTCTTGCTGAATTTTACAGGTGTTACAGGAGTGATACATCTCCTGTTGTCAGGCCTGCAGGTATCAGGCTGTTGTTCTCCTTTATCTCATAGTGGACAGAAATATTTTTTTGGAGTGGCACAAATAATTTGTGTGGCATCAAATTTGATACAGAACACCTGATCTTGTTCTGTAAATATTTTTGAAATGTTTAATGCCAAACGTCTTGGTTGCATTTAAAAAAAATAGCTGCAAAAAACTTTGTTGTTTGCCAAACTGAGTTACTTTTTTGAAGAAGTAGCTATATAATTAATTGCTCAACATTGGTTTTTGTATACTGTATTTTGCAGACAGAGAGTTACAGGACTCTCTCCCAGACCACAGACTCATACTCATAATACAAGTCAGAGCTTTATAAAAAAAGAAGAAAAAGAAGAAAGTTGTGTTTTCAAAATTGGGGTTCAAGTTATTTTTACTTCCAATAGTGTTACCATACTACACAGGTCAATGACTACATTTTTGTTTTACATTTTCATTGTAAGTGGGCTAAAGCAGTTAATTAAAAGTAGTCGAACATAAATGTAAATGCTGTAATTTGATTATCTTAATAAACCATGTAACTTGGATGGATTCGATGCTGGCGTGACCACAGTGCACACGTCTGATGTCGCTCACAGTGGTCCAAGGGATCGCTCAGGGAGTTTGTGTGTTCGCTCAGACACATGGAAAATTAGAGGGAACATTGATGTCTGGCTTCTGTTTTCCAGGTCGTCCACCTTTAGTAGGAGTTCCTGAAGTTTCTTATGAAGGGAAGCCTCTTTTCTTGTAAGGGAGGAGACGTTGTCTTCAACTTTACTAATACGGGTTTCAGCTGAGGTAAGCCTCTCTGACAAGACCCCATTTGCGTCCTTTATTTGTTGGTTTGATGTTATAACTTCATGCAGTTGAGCAGTGAAGTGTGTTTTCAGCAACTGAGTTGTGGCCAGAACACTAGTTTCGGTCTGTTGGGCGTTAGCTTCTTCCATCTTCTCGGTTTCATATTCGTTGCTAGCATCATCATCTGATCCTTCCTTTCCAGCTGTTTTAGGCTTATGTCTATGTCTTATATGGTTAAGCGGCATGTTGACTGGCTGGGTCGGAGCAGAAGCTTGTGTTGGGACAAGTGCCAATAGAAAGATGGCTTTAGCTGCGGCAGAAAATCGATGAGAGGATGCAAAGCTCGGAGCCCGAAGTTTTGCTGCCGTTCAGATAGACGCCATAACCAGAAGCCCTGCAGCATTTTTTTTATTGTGTACTGAGAGCTTTTACCTAATGTTATTCTCACATTTTACACAATTCAATTCGATTTTATTTTATTTATACAGCACCAAATTACAACAACAGTCGCCTCAAAATTTAAGGGACTATTGTATCTTGATAAATTAATTTGTCATAAAGTAGCTTAGCAGTGTCTATTGCTCCAACGTGTCTATATGTAATCCCAACAGTACCTGGGAATGGTCCTGACGACTTGCTGGGGATGGGCCAGTGAATGGCATAACTACCTTTTTCATCCAGGAACTGGATGAACCCAGGGCACACTCCCTTTGACAGTGGGTTGGAGGATTTCATTCTGATTCTTTCAAAATCTTCCAAGACATATCCTTGGAACATATGTAAAACTTTGCAACAATATTCCTCCACAAGTAATCTCATCACTGACCCATAGCCAAATCAATCATGATGGATAATGTTACAGGCAGTACTTGCACCAGGGCAAGTATCCAGTTCATTCACACCTGTCACATATGCTTACTCTGAACCTATTCATGTTTTTGAGAAAATGGTCCACTCAAAGGCGTGGCAGTTCTGCTGTTCTCTGGCAAATGCCAATCGAGCTGCGGAACAGCGGGCTGCATTGGGTAGCTACCACCACGCATGCTGCTTGGACTCATGGATGTTTTTTTTAATGACAGAGTAGTTAAAAACATCCTAGAGTTGCTTACAGCAGGCTACTTTGAAGGCTTCTGGCAGTCTTTTGTCCTCCTGACAGAAGTGCACACTTTCATCTTTATTTCAAACAAGAAATTACATAACATTGAATTAACAGTTTCACCCATTTATACATACAGCCCCGTTTTAGACACTAATATGAACAATTAAATGATAAACCATTTTGTATCCATGTAAGGTCTATTCATGAATTATTCCATAACAAATTAAGCAGATAAAAAAGTAATCAATTTTGTAAGTAAATCAATTTCTAAAGGTATCGACATGATTCTCACCTGATAACCAATCCAATCCCCACATGCAAAGATGCATAGATGTCCATAAATCACGTTTTGTGTAATAATGAGAAATGACAGAGAAAAATGACTGAAAACTGAAATGCATTTAATACTTTGTACAAAAAGCCTTTGTTGGGGACAGCTCCACACAGGAGACATCTGTCTCCATCTGTCTCTCCTGTCCTCTACTCAAATGCATTCCTCAAGTGTGATTTTGGCCCATTCTTCCACAAAAACCAAAAAGTCTCCAAATCCCAAAGGATCCATGGCCCCCTGTAGGTTTTTCCATAGATTTTCATTTGGAGTCAGATCAGGCAATTGGCTGGGCCATTCATGGACCATTTTCTTTTTCTGTAAGCTTCTTTCACTGGATGCTTGGGATCATTTAGAGGAGTTTCTTTTAGGGTTTTGAAAACACAAGCAGGGGTGACATATACAAGAGTGCTGGGGTTGGGGACTCCAGGAAATCCAAGGGGGGAAAACAGGGTAGGTCACTCTTGCTCCTCTTCAGCCACACACTGCGATCTGCAAGCCGCACTCCAACTCAGAATACAAGTTAGTTCATATGCAAGATACAAACGAGAACGAAGAGTAGTTTAGAGCCGGGGCTACACTGACACTAATCGTACAACAACCCAGCGATGAGTAGCATCGCTTCATTGTCTTAATTAGCAACAGGAACACAGAGATAATGAGGCGCAGGTGGGAAGATGAACCGCAGGTGTGTGGGCCAAAGCAGGAACCCATAATTAGTTCTACCCAGGCAGGAGAGAGAGTAAGAGAGAGTATCAACAACAGCAAAACTCTAACTAATGTATGTGAGGACAGGTATATATTCTTGGGCTGCAGCTATCGATTATTTCAGTAATTGATAAATCTATCAATTATTCCATTGATTAATCGAGTAATTAGATAAGAAATACTTTTGTCTTATTAATGAGGAATAAATATTTAAAAGAAAAGAAATACAGGTCTTTCAAAATGAGCTGCTTATTGGTTTGCATCTTTACTCTGTCTTCATGGAAGGCTTATAAGTTTTTGTACATGTGTTCCTGCATGTTTAAGTGTTCATGTGAATGAGTGAGTTTGTGTCTGTAAGCCTTAAAAGAGAATGTGGTGGCTGCAATGAAGACAATAAAGTAAATCAACATTCTGTGCTTTTATGTAAAGTTTTTGTGCTGCTAAAAATAAGATGTTATGATGGTGTAGACATTAATTAATATTAACTGTTTTTCACTGTCCGACGTTAATTCTCCCAGGTCATTGGCTCAGGTCAGAGTTTTACTGGCCCATGTAAATTTTTATTGGCTTGTAAAAAAAAAAAAAAAAAAGTTTAATTTTTATATATTTCTAAAAATCTTAACACAATTTAATTGGGACAGTGTTTTATATTATTTCACTTTCAATCTGAAACATGTTATATTTTGTTGTGTAAAATAAACGGCGGTGGATAAGGCAGCTACAAAGTTGTCTTTCTTAATAACGGAGAGCTTCATAACAGTGCCGGCATCATGCTGTTGTTGTGTTATCAGTGTTTCTCTTTAAAACTGCTCCTAAATACATTTGCATTGCAAGTCTGTTTATAGTTGCAAATGTGGGTGAAACGCTCGCGTTCACATTTCCATGATGAAAATGGTACGCTAAAGAGCCGTGCCTTAAATGAAGTATCAAAGCAAGAATTTTTTATAATCGAATTATTCAAAATACTTGATGAATTAATGCAGCCCCAGTATATTTATAAACTACCATAACTGTTATATGTATTAAGACAATTGACATTTTATTTTTCTTGTACTGCTTTTAGTCTGATTTTTACTATTAAGCATATTCTGTATATAGAATTAGGTATATGGTTTAATTCAGCATACTTTTT
Organism: Neolamprologus brichardi; assembly: GCF_056152115.1. Lineage (NCBI taxonomy): Eukaryota > Metazoa > Chordata > Actinopteri > Cichliformes > Cichlidae > Neolamprologus > Neolamprologus brichardi. The sequence continues at coordinate 26,209,073 of NC_142117.1, forward strand.
AAAAGCAAAAAACTTATATATTCAGTACCATATTTTTTTATTTCTAAATGAAACCTGACAATGCAACTATGGCTATTTGTCCCCTGTGTAAGTTTGCCTGGATCCTTATTTAAAATTAGCTGTCTTGAGTCTTTGTCTGAGATGAATGACAGTATTCACTGTTTAAAGCAGTGGTTCCCAAACCTTTTTTGCTGGGTCCCCCTTTGCTTTACAAGAACCCCCCCCCCCCCCCCCCCCCCCCATATAAACACATCCTCCAACCACACACACCCATATTCTGTTTTCAAACTCCACTGCAGTTTATTTCACACCTCAAACATTTAGTAAACAATTAAACATATAAAAGTGAACTGCAAAAAATTACAGGTAGCAATAAAATAAACTACTAACTCTTTTACGCAATGTCCACACCTACACGAATATTTTTTAAAGCGCAGCTTTTTCTATGCGTTTGGACCTTTCGTCCACACGTAAACTGCATTTCGAATCACCGAAAACTGAGATTTTTTTAAAACTCCTGTCAGGTTGGAGATTTTCAAAAACTCAGTTTTTGTGTTTACATGTGAACAAGGAATACGGAGTTCGTCACGCATTGTCAAAGGTATATGCCTTTTTTCACTTCACGCTGTGCGTCACATTATTGTTTACATGAGATTAATTTCTACAATGGCGGATATAGACAAAATACTGTTTCTGCTGCCTTCAGGTGAATGTATGGCTATTCACCCTATGCAGTGAGCTTAACATAAGAGGAGATGGTCCCAGGAATGACAGGACACATCGCTTTGTCTTTGTGTCTTTAACTGAAGACCATTTTTTCCTCTTTTAATTTGTAAGACTGTGAACATACAGTAAAATAATACGTAAGTATCAGTATCGACTTATTTTGTAACCAAAAAGAGAAGTTCGCAACATAGCTTTTCTTATG